>NW_026943821.1:310000-490000 GCF_035594765.1 Anolis carolinensis | reverse complement strand
AATACAGGCATGGGAAAATTTCAATAATAATAATACTTTATTATAATAAAAATATATTATTCAACTCACCTTTGGGTTCTCCCCCATGTTCTTATAGCACTTTTAACTTCCTCCATGTTTACAAGTCTCAGTGCACTTTGATCAGCCCATCCTTATGTTTTTATTGATGTGTTTTAACTTTGTCTTATTAATGGTTTGATTTTAATCGTATGTTTTAATTTTTCATTTGTGCATTTTCGGTATTTGATGTTTTTGTATGTATACACTTTTGCATTTGTAAGCCGCCCTGAGTCCCTGCGGGGAGATAGAGATAGGTACAAGAATAAAGTTATTATTATTATTATTATTATTATTATTATTATTACTATTTTATTATGTCACAGCAAACAAGATAGATATGCTGGATTTCGTATCACAAAACCACAAGTCGAACACTTCCCAAGTGTCGAGGACTGTGTGATGTATTTTCGGATGATGCGCGCAGATCCCAGTAGGGTGGCCTTTTGCAGTTGGCAGATTGTGATTTTGTCAATGCCTATTGTTTCCAAATGCTGGCTGAGATCTTTTGGCATGGCACCCAATGTGCCGATCACCACCGGGACCACCTGCACTGGTTTCTGCCAGAGTCTTTGAAGTTCAATCTTGAGGTCCTGAGAGCGGCTGAGTTTTTCCTGTTGTTTTTCGTCAATGCGACTGTCACCTGGGATGGCGACATCAATGATCCAAATCTTTTTCTTTTCCACAACTGTGATGTCTGGTGTGTTGTGTTCCAGAACTTTGTCAGTCTGTATTCGGAAGTCCCACAGTATCTTTGCATGCTCATTTTCCAAGACTTTTGCAGGTTTGTGATCCCACCAGTTCTTTGCTGCTGGGAGGTGGTACTTGAGGCATAAGTTCCAATGGATCATTTGGGCCACATAGTTGTGCCTCTGTTTGTAGTCTGTCTGTGCGATTTTCTTACAGCAGCTGAGGATATGATCAATGGTTTCATCGGTTTCCTTGCACAGCCTGCATTTTGGGTCATCAGCTGATTTTTCGATCTTGGCCTTAATTGCCTTTGTCCTGATGTCTTGCTCCTGGGCTGCAAGGATCAGGCCTTTCGCCTCCTTCTTCAGGGTCCCATTTGTGAGCCAGAGCCAGGTCTTATTATTAAATTATTATTATTATTATTATTATTATTTCTCTCTCCCAGTTCTAGGCTTTCCTGTTATTTTATGGAGAGCTCAGTTGCCCAGAAACCTGGCAGGGATGCTCTGCCTCGTGGGGGCATTCGGGTTGGACTAGATGGCCTTTGGGGTCCCCTTCCTGCTGTGCGGCCCTATGGCCTTCTTTGCATTCTGGGTCGTGAATCTGCTGGAAATGCCTCCCCACCAGAACTTCAGGGCACAACAGCCCCTCCCTTTCTCCGAACCAGGCCTCGGCATCCTTCCTCATCCTTCATCCGGTCGCCATGGCAACGGGATGAAGGAGGCAGGCCATGTGACCCGGTGTCTCTGTGGCAACCGGGAGGAAGGAACGGGGTTTCCACGGCAGCCAGCGAATCCGGCTCAGTGGTCCAAGGGGAAGGGTGGTGGGGAGGGCACCCAAAGACCCACCGGCCTATCTATCTATCTATCTATCTATCAGGCATAGATCTGTAGTTTTAATTTCTAATTCAGGCCCTTTCTGCATCTCCTGCCATATTTATCACTTACTTCATTCACTTGGTTAAGTTGCGTGTTGAATAAGAGTCCTTTGTTGGACTATAGATCCCAGCATCCCCACCAGGAAGCCATTCCCAGCATATTCCAGCATATTCCATTCCCTCCCGGCCCCATAGAACAAGATGTATTACTATTTTCCTCCATCCTCTGGATGCAGCTTAGAATCGCACTGGCCTTTTGCGCTGCTGCATCACACCCTTGGCTCACGTTCAGCTTGAGATCCAGCAAGTCTCCATTATTAGATGGCCATAAATATGATCGATATGGCAGAGAGAGAGAAAGAGATGATATAGATATGACTGAAAGAATGATATGGGATATATCACTGTCAAAGAGGAAGACACCATCCAATCCCTCCCAATAGATGGCCATCCAGCCAAAAATAGATGACCATAGATATGGTAGAGAGAGAAAAAGACATGATAAGTAGATAGATAGTGACTGAGAGAACTATATCACTGTCACAGAGGAAGACACCATCTAATCCCTCCTGACAGATGTACATCCAGCCAAAGATAGATTGCCATAGAGATGGTTAAGAGAGAGAGAAAGAGATATCATATATATCTGTCAGCTCCAGCTCCCCATACATGAGAGAAGCCTCCCACAAGGATGGTAAAAACATTAAAACATCTGGGTGTCCCCTGGGCAACACCCTTGCAGACAGCCAATTCTCTCAACTAGAAGTGACTTGCAGTTCCTCTGGTCACTCCTGACACAAAAAATATTATTATTATTATTATTATTATTATTATTATTATTATTATTATTATATTGTTATATTTTTATTTTTATTATGACACAGCAAACAAGATAGATATGCTGGATTTCATCTTGATATATTATTATTATTATTATTATTATTATTATTATTATTATTATTATTATTATTATTATTACCGGCTGTTAGGAATTGTGGGAGTTGAAGTCCATAACACCTGGAGGGTTTCCTTGGTGCAGGAAATGCTGCTGCTGTTGTTGACTTGAAGGCATACAACAACAACAACAACAACAACAACAACAACAACAAGATTATTTCCCAGAATCAGAGTCATCGCAGATGGAGACTGGTGCTGAAATGGACAGCTCCCAACACAGAAAATAGACTTCCCTGTTCCAGAAAATGAAGCTTAAGGATATATTATTTATTATTTACTACATTTATATGCTGCCCTTCTCACCCCAAAGGAGACTCAGAGCAGTTTACAAATTACATTCACATACAACACATTATATTATTAGCATAGTACAATACTAGCATTAAGTTACTATATTGTACTATATCATTACATTGTAATATTATTAGTAATATTACATTTAATATATAATAAATATTATTAAATTATTATTAGTATTATAGACCAGCTTGGGGACCCAGCGGTGCCCGGGTTATTAGAAGGTGCCATTGTTTGTTTTGGGATGTTCGGTAATATCACTTAAGTTTGGTCCAGATCCATAGTCGGCTGGGTTCAGTACTTTCTGGATGCAGGTGAACTACAACTCCCAAAACCAAGGTCCATTTCCCTAAATTCATATAGTATGTCCAATTGGACGTGGGGCTTGTTTGTGCCAAGTTTGGTCCCAGTCTATTGTCGGTGGGGGTCACAGATCTGATGTCAACTGGGCTCAGTGCTTTCTGGGTGCAGGTGAACTACAACTCCCAAAACCAAGGTCCATTCTCTCTAACCTGCAATGTCATTGGGGGGGGCATGGGTGTCTCCTGAGTAGTGGACGCTAGAGCTATTTGTGGAAATGGACACCTGTGCCACATACACACATACAGAGTTTTGCTTTATGTGTATAGATGTGTATATCGATAGATAATTATCATTATTTTATATTATTATTATTATCATCATCATTATTTTATATTATTTATATATTATAATTCTTTAATATTTATATTGTGTTGCTGTTGTTGCTGTTGCTGCTGTTGTTGTTTTATGTGGACACCTGTGCCACATACACACATACAGAGTTTTGCTTTATGTGTATAGATGTGTATATCGATAGATAATGATCATTATTTTATATTATTATTATCATCATCATTATTTTATATTATTTATATATTTTAATTCTTTAATATTTATATTGTGTTGCTGTTGCTGTTGTTGTTGTTGTATGTGGACACCTGTGCCACATACACACATACAGAGTTTTGCTTTATGTGTATAGATGTGTATATAGATAGATAATTATCATTATTTTATATTATTATTATCATCATCATCATTATTTTATATTATTTATATATTATAATTCTTTAATATTTATATTGTGTTGCTGTTGCTGTTGTTGTTGTTGTATGTGGACACCTGTGCCACATACACACATACAGAGTTTTGCTTTATGTGTATAGATAATTATCATTATTTTATATTATTTATATATTATAATTCTTTAATATTTATATTGTGTTGTTGTTGTTGCTGTTGCTGCTGTTGTTGTTTTATGTGGACACCTGTGCCACATACATACATACAGAGTTTTGCTTTATGTGTATAGATGTGTATATAGATAGATAATTATCATCATTTTATATTATTATTATTATTCTCATCATCATTATTTTATATTATTTATATATTATAATTCTTTAATATTTATATTGTGTTGCTGTTGCTGTTGTTGTTGTTGTATGTGGACACCTGTGCCACATACACACATACAGAGTTTTGCTTTATGTGTATAGATAATTATCATTATTTTATATTATTTATATATTATAATTCTTTAATATTTATATTGTGTCGTTGTTGTTGCTGTTGCTGCTGTTGTTGTTTTATGTGGACACCTGTGCCACATACATACATACAGAGTTTTGCTTTATGTGTATAGATGTGTATATAGATAGATAATTATCATCATTTTATATTATTATTATTATTATCATCATTATTTTATATTATTTATATATTATAATTCTTTAATATTTATATTGTGTTGCTGTTGCTATCATTATTGTTGTTATTATTATTGTTATTAGAGCTTATTAACTGAACCTGGTATAGTTTCTATGCAATAAGTGTGGAATGACTCAGAAACAGCCATGGAGATATTCAAATATTCACAGTCCCTCCTGTGTACATATAATTCAAGTGCACGTGCAAATAGGACTTGTTTAGCCAAAGTATCATGACCTGATCTTGGAAGCGAAGCAGGGCCAGCCCTGGTTGGGACTTGGATGGGAGGCAGCCCAAAGGCCTGGCTGTTTGGCAACTAGATTGCAAATTGTAAATGGGGCGAGTGGTTTCCAGATGGAAGGCAATATCATCTGGACCAGCCAGTCACTCATAAAACATCATATTACACAAACACTTAAACAAACTTATAAATATCCGCGACAGTAGAACTCTCATTTGGAAGCTCCCACCGAAAACCCATTAAGGGAGTTCCATTACGTCCCTTGATGGGTCTTGCTGGAAAACGTCCATCCAGGTCGATACTCCGTATATAAACACACACACAACATATATATAATACGCATTTTATTTTTATCCCCCTTTATTTTTTTCCCCAAGGTAGCTAACAATAAATATGACACAACGCAGGAGAGGAAACCGTTTCTGAAATATGGGGAAAGTCTCTTCCAACTCTAGGATTCTCTCTTTCTTTCTTAGGGGTTGGTCTGGATGTCCTTTGGGTGTCCCTTCCAGCTCTGGAATCCTAGGATTCTATCATCCACCCATCCATCCATCCATCCATCCATCTTTTAGGACTTTGGCCTAGATGGCCTTTGCATGCCTCTTACAGCTGTGGGATCCTAGGATTCTATCTATCTATCCATCTGGGTTGCTGTGATATCTCCAGGCTGTCTGGCCATGTTCCAGAAGCATTTTCTCCTGGCGTTTCACCCACATCTACGGCAGGCATCCTCAGAGGTTGTGAGGTCTATTGGAAACCAGGCAAGTGGAGTTGATATCCCTGTGGAATGATGTCCAGGGTGGGAGAAAGAAAGAACTCTTGTCAGCTCTATTTGGTAGTGCGGTTTTCTTGTACTTATTATTATTATTATTATTATTATTATTATTATTATTAATGACACAGCAAACAAGATAGATATGCTGGATTTCGTATCACAAAATCACAAGTCGAACACTTCCCAAGTGTCTAGGACTGTGTGATGTATTTTCGGATGATGCGTGCAGATCCCAGTCGGGTGGCCTTTTGCAGTTGGCAGATCATGATTTTGTCAATGTCTATTGTTTCCAAATGCCGGCTGTGATCTTTTGGCACGGCACCCAGTGTGCCCATCACCACCGGGACCACCTGCACTGGTTTCTGCCAGAGTCTTTGCAGTTCAATCTTGAGATCCTGAGAGCGGCTGAGTTTTTCCTGTTGTTTTTCGTCAATGCAACTGTCACCTGGGATGGCGACATCAATGATCCAAACCTTTTTCCTTTCCACAACTGTGATGTCTGGTGTGTTGTGTTCCAGAACTTTGTCAGTCTGGATTCGGAAGTCCCACAGTATCTTTGCGTGCTCATTTTCCAATACTTTTGCAGGTTTGTGATCCCACCAGTTCTTTGCTGCTGGGAGGTGGTACTTGAGGCATAAGTTCCAATGAATCATTTGGGCCACATAGTTGTGCCTCTGTTTGTAGTCTGTCTGTGCGATTTTCTTACAGCAGCTGAGGATATGATCCATGGTATCGTCAGTTTCCTTGCACAGTCTTCATTTTGGGTCATCAGCTGATTTTTCAATCTTGGCCTTAATTGCCTTTGTCCTGATGTCTTGCTCCTGGGCTGCAAGGATCAGGCCTTCTGTCTCCTTCTTCAGGGTCCCATTCGTGAGCCAGAGCCAGGTCTTCTATTATTATTATTATTATTATTATTATTATTATTATTATTATTAATTGCCTTGGTCCTGATGTCTTGCTCCTGGGCTGCAAGGATCAGGCCTTCTGTCTCCTTCTTCAGGGTCCCATTCGTGAGCCAGAGCCAGGTCTTCTATTATTATTATTATTATTATTATTATTATTATTATTATTATTAATTGCCTTTGTCCTGATGTCTTGCTCCTGGGCTGCAAGGATCAGGCCTTCTGTCTCCTTCTTCAGGGTCCCATTCGTGAGCCAGAGCCAGGTCTTCTATTATTATTATTATTATTATTATTATTATTATTATTATTATTATTAATTGCCTTTGTCCTGATGTCTTGCTCCTGGGCTGCAAGGATCAGGCCTTCTGTCTCCTTCTTCAGGGTCCCATTCGTGAGCCAGAGCCAGGTCTTCTATTATTATTATTATTATTATTATTATTATTATTATTATTAATTGCCTTTGTCCTGATGTCTTGCTCCTGGGCTGCAAGGATCAGGCCTTCTGTCTCCTTCTTCAGGGTCCCATTCGTGAGCCAGAGCCAGGTCTTCTATTATTATTATTATTATTATTATTATTATTATTATTATTAATTGCCTTTGTCCTGATGTCTTGCTCCTGGGCTGCAAGGATCAGGCCTTCTGTCTCCTTCTTCAGGGTCCCATTCGTGAGCCAGAGCCAGGTCTTCTATTATTATTATTATTATTATTATTATTATTATTATTATTATTATTATTAATGGCCTTTGTCCTGATGTCTTGCTCCTGGGCTGCAAGGATCAGGCCTTCTGTCTCCTTCTTCAGGGTCCCATTCGTGAACCAGAGCCAGGTCTTCTCCTTATCAGCTTTTCCTTCAATTTTGTCAAGGAACTTCCCATGCAATGTTTTGTGGTGCCAGCTGTCAGCTCTAGTTTGTAGTGCAGTTTTCTTGTACTGATTTTCTGTCTGCTCTGCTTTGAGGAGTTTCTGATTTTTGACTTCAATCAAAGCAGGTTCTTCACTTTGCTTTACATTATTGTTATTATTATTCAGAGTGATGGTGGCGGGGTATAAAAATAAAGTTATTATAAAAGGTATTATTGGACTGTATACCCCCTCCCTTCTCTCTTAGGGGTTTAGACTGGCTGACCTTTGGATGCCCCTTCCAATTCTAGGATACTAGGATTCCATTATTCATTTACCTATCCACCAATCTACCTATCTCTTAGGGGTTAGGACTGGATGGCCTCTGGGTGCCCCTTGGTGGGGAGGGATAATGCCCCCCCCTCCCTGTTGTTCCCATTGGAAGAGAGATGAGCAGGCACCCGCTCCCTGCTCCCTGCCAAGGCTTCTGGGCCTGGCTGGGCTGCTCTTCCTCTCCTTCCTTCCTTCCTTCCTTCCTTCCTTCCTTCCTTCCTTCCTTCCTTCTCTTCCTTCACCTTGATTCGTCCTTCCCTCCCTCCCTCCCTCCCTCCCTCCTCCTCTTCTGCTGCTTCTGCTGCAATGGCAAAGCAAGAGGAGGAGGCGAAGCACCCATTGCAGGGAGGCAGGAAGCAGGGCCAGGACCCCAAAGCTCCCCCCAAACATGGCAGAGGTGGGGCCCGGCTTTGCAAAGGAGATCTCGCAATAGAGGGAAAGGGGTTTGAACCAGGGAGGGAGACGCCAAGGAGAAGATCGCACTGCAGAGAAAGAGACCTGGTTAGTGTCACACCCTGGACTCTCCACAGATATATAGATTTACCTTCCTTGCCTAGTTTATCCATGCCTCACAATAATAATAATAATATAATAATAATTTTATTCTTATACCCCGCCCTATCTCCCCGAAGGGACTCGGGGCGGCTTACATGGGGCCAAGCCCGAACAGAACAATAAAAACAAGACAAGAAAACCAATGAAACCAATAATCAATCATCACAACCTCTGAGGATGCCTGTCATAGATGTGGGCGAAACGTCAGGAGAGAATACTTCTGGAACATGGCCACACAGCCCGAAAGACATACAACAACCCTGTGATCCTGGCCATTAAAGCCTTCGACAACACAACGACCTGGTTATTGTATTTACATTCCTTGCGTTCGCTTGCACTCTTTGCCTTCCTTGACTTGCTTCCCCTTTGGAGGCTTAGACAGTAAAGCAGCATCTCTCAACCTTGGGGTCAGGATAATAATAATAATAATAATAACAACAACTTTATTTTTATACCCCGCCCCATCTCCCCGAAGGGACTCGGGGTGGCTTACATGGGGCCTTGCCCGATAAAACAATCAAATCAATAACAGAGCAATAAAACAATTATCCCAATAAAAACATCAGGATCCCTGGGGGAGTTGCAAGGGGGTGTCAGGGGTGACCAAAGACCATCCGAAAACATGACAACTACGATTTCCAAATATCAAGGTCTATTTTCCCCAAACTCCACCAGTGTTCACATTTGGGCAGATTGAGTATTGGTGCCAAGTTTGGTCCAGATCCATAATCGTTTGAGTCCACAATACTCTCTGGATATAGGTGAACTACAACTCCCAAACTCAAGGCCAATGCCCACCAAACCCTTCCAGTATTTTCTGTTGGTCATGAGAATTCTGTGTGCCAAGTTTGGATGAATTCCATCATTGGTGGTATACTGTAGTTCAGAACCTGGGGCCTTTCGGTCTGCAAGTTCAGCAGCTCAGGGCTTTAACGCACTTCGCCACTGGGGTGAATAACAGATAATAACAGAACGTTGGATAAGTGAAGGTTGGATAAGCGAGACTCTACCGTTATGTTTTAACCTGTGTTTGGTTTTAATCTTTCTTGGATCTGGCTTGGCTCCATGTAAGCCGCCCTGAGTCCCTTCGGGGAGATGGAGGCGGGATATAAAAATAACGTTGTTGTTGTTGTTGTTGTTGTTGTTGTTGTTGTTGTTGTTGTTATGGGGTGCAATGTAAGACCGCTCTGGGTCCCCCTGGGGGAGAGGAGTGGTATATAAATTAAATAAATAAAAACAAAATAAATGTTGTTATTTCGTGAATTGGTCAGGGGTTTTGAGCGCTAAGGTCCAAATCATGGGGAGAAGCAAAGGCTCCAGGTTTGCAAGGGAGCAGGAGGCCTGGCACTTCAAAGGCACTCCTGAGTATGTACAGAGTGCCCAGGAAGGAAAGGCAGCCCAGGAATGTGCCAAGAGGAGGAGGGAGGGAGGGAGGCCGGCTATAAATAACTAGCCAGGTGGCCTGGTCCTGAGCCACCAGAGAGGTCAAGCCATGCCACGGCCTCAGCCGCAGGGCTCCGGCCATTCGGGGCATTGGCCCTCCTGCCAGGCCAAAGGGAAGCAGGTCTTGGAGCTGGGAAAGGCACTCTGTGCATGCTCACAGAGGTCTTCATTGCATCTGCGTAATGTGCGTAATTGGAACCGAGTTAGCAAAAAAACCAGTGGCCCAAATCACACCAAATTTGGCCACAATACTCATCACTTTCCAAGGAGTGACCTTGCAGCTTCAAAGCCTGGCTGCTTCATACCTAGGGGACTCCATTGTCACCCAACTTGATTACCATTGAATAGCCTTGCAGCTACAAAGCCTGGCTGCTTCATACCTAAGGGACTCCACTGTTGGCCAACTTGAATAGCATTGAATAGCTTTGCAGCTTCAAAGCCTGGCAGCTTCATTCCTAGGGGATACTATTGTTACCCAACTTGAATACCATTGAATAGCTTTGCAGCTTCAAAGCCTAGCTGCTTCATACCTAGGGGATACTATTGTTACCCAACTTGAATACCATTGAATAGCCTTGCAGCTTCAAAGCCTGGCTGCTTCATACCTAGGGGATACTATTGTTACCCAACTTGAATACCATGGAATAGCTTTGCAGCTTCAAAGCATGGCTGCTTCATACCTAGGGGATACTATTGTTACCCAACTTGAATACCATGGAATAGCTTTGCAGCTTCAAAGCATGGCTGCTTCATACCTAGGGGATACTATTGTTACCCAACTTGAATACCATTGAATAGCCTTGCAGCTTCAAAGCCTGGCTGCTTCATACCTAGGGGATACTATTGTTACCCAACATGAATACCATGGAATAGCTTTGCAGCTTCAAAGCATGGCTGCTTCATACCTAGGGGACTCCATTGTTGGCCAACTTGAATATCATTGAATAGCCTTGCAGCTTCAAAGCCTGGCTGCTTCATACTCAGTGGAATCCTTTCTAGGCTACGAAGAAAACCCCACTTAGGACTACACCACAGCAACACGTGGCCGAGCACAGCTAGTACATATTATATGATTGTTATGGGGATCACAACACAATGTTATATAATATATATATATATATAACCTATATATTAGATTACATTATTGGTATAACAATACAATAATGTTTTATATGACACACATATAAAACATATATATATTATTGTTATAATTATTAGTTGTGTCCTGCTTTTATCTTGATTGAGACACAATGCCCTTCTTTGCAGTGCTAGACATTTGTGGAGGATGGAAACAATAACTGGGCCCCCATTTAAAGGGGCCATGCCCCCTTTTTTGTCATTCTCGCTCTCCCTGTGGTTCCATCCCTCAGGCCTAAGAGGATTGGGGAGGCAAGGGTTAAACCCAAGCAGACGCATAATCACATACGAAGGATTTGGGAACACATGTCTGTCTGTTTACAAGGGATTAGTTGAGGCCACCATCCGCAGTGGGCCACCCTCCCCCATCAAGGCAAATAAAGCCAATGCAAGCCATTGGGCGAGAGGGGGAATATCCTCATGGCCCTCGAGGTGGGGAGCTTGGCCACCGTGGGGCTGTGTTGTGGGTCGAGAGAGAGACATAGATCTCCTCCAAGGCCATGTGGCCCTGCTAATCCCGTTGGGTTAATTGCAGCCGTGACCCAAAGAAGAGCAAGGGATTAGCAGCAAGGCCTCCCTTGCAAAGGCAAAGCCTCCCTTCGGGGAGGAAAACATGGCCTCTGAGCATAAGCCGACATCATGCCAATATAGGTGCATTCAAAGAGAATGGTGCATTGCCTCCATGCATCCCACTGGAACATTGCCAGGCCAGGATGGAGGCCAGACATTGACCGAATGGAGGCCAGCCCCTCAGTAACATGCTATGCTAATATATCTTCTATATATATATATAACAGGGTAATGAAAACTACACATTCCAGAAACACTAAACTTGGCAGCACAACCCCTCATCCATGCCTCTACGTTCATACACAAAAAAGAAAAGAAAAATAAAGTCCTAATTAGAGTCCTAATTAGAGGGAGAGGAATAATTGTTTTTATCCAATTGTTGCCAGTTAGAAGGCTAAGCTCCGCCCACTTGGTCTCCTAGCAACCCACTCAGCCCAGGGGACAGGCAGAGTTAGGCCTCTTCCACACTGCCTATAAAATATAGATTATCTGATTTTAACTGGATTATATGGCAGTTTAGACTCAAGGCCCTTCCACACAGCTATATAAACCATTTATAAAGGACTTAACATCAGGGGAAAACCTTTACCCTTGACCTTAACTACCACCAATTCTTCAATACTTTATTTCCCATACCACCATACTTCGCCACAGCAACGTGGCCGGGCACAGCTAGTGTGTGTGTGTGTGTGTGTGTGTGTGTGTATATATATATATATACATACATACATACATACATACATACACACACACACACATACATACATATACATATATATACATAGGAGCCCCGGTGGTGAAGTGTGTTAAAGCGCTGAGCTGCTGAACTTGCAGACCGAAAAGTCCCAGGTTCAAATCCCGGGAGCGGAATGAGCGCCCGCTATTGCTCCAGCTCCTGCCAACCTAGCAGTTCGAAAACATGCCAATGTGAGTAGATCAATAGGTAATAATAATAAATCCAGACTGACAAAGTTCTGGAACACAACACACCAGACATCACAGTTGTGGAAAAGAAAAAGGTTTGGATCATTGATGTCGCCATCCCAGGTGACAGTCGCATTGACGAAAAACAACAGGAAAAACTCAGCCGCTCTCAGGACCTCAAGATTGAACTTCAAAGACTCTGGCAGAAACCAGTGCAGGTGGTCCCGGTGGTGATGGGCACACTGGGTGCCGTGCCAAAAGATCTCAGCCGGCATTTGGAAACAATAGGCATTGACAAAATTACGATCTGCCAACTGCAAAAGGCCACCCTACTGGGATCTGCGCGCATCATCCGAAAATATATCACACAGTCCTAGACACTCAGGAAGTGTTCAACTTGTGGTTTTGTGATACGAAATCCAGCATGTCTATCTTGTTTGCTGTGTCATACAATAAAATAATAATAAGTTTATTTATATCCCGCCTCCATCTCCCCCGAAGGGGACTCGGGCGGCTTACAGCAAAATGAAATACAAGCAATGATAAAATATGAAACATCAAAGGACAACAACAGAAACCAAAGCAGCCTACATCCCTAAAAACAGTACACTCGTCCCTATGACAACTCCCATCATCGTCCCCATGGCCTGTTGTTGTTGTTGTTGTTGTTGTTCCATTTTCCTCTCTTAAAGCAGACTCAAAAAACACTAATATCAATACAATTTGCCATTTAAAACCTAGGATATGCCATCATTATCATTATTATCATTATTATCATGATGATGATGATGATGGCGACCTTCCTCTGCAGTCCCTGGAGCCGCATTGGAAGGCGCTCTATGGCGCCACCGTCTGGCCGCAGCAGGCGTTGCATCCGGGTCTTTCCAGAGTTGACTTCATTTCCTTTTTTTCAGGGAACAAATATTAAAAAAAGTCCCCGAGTGCCTCTGCTTCTCTTTTGCCGGCTTCCATCCTGGGATTCTAGAATAATCCATGCCTCTCTGCAGGGCGGAGGACAGAGCCTGCAATGCATAGTCCATATTCAGGATGCAATAATAATATTAAACTATTATTATTATTATTATTATTATTACTATTATTCCTGCTTTGATGATGACAACGATGATGATAACACTATAATAGAAGAGAATATAATCTATACACATAATAAAAAATAAAGTAAAAAACCCATTCCTACCCTTTCCTATGCCAAATAGCAAACAGAGGAATTGATCAGCAACTGAACATAGAGTAGAGTCTCACTTATCCAACATAAACGGGCCGGCAGAACGTTGGATAAGCGAATTTGTTGGATAATAAGGAGAGAATAAGAAAAAACCTATTAAACATCAAAATAGGTTTTGATTTTACAAATTAAGCATCAAAACATCATGTTATACAACAAATTTGACAGAAAAAGTAGTTCATTACACATTAATGAATAAATGGTGAAGATGACACGGACTGAATTATGGACAAAGCATGAGGAAGAACGGATCTGATTTTCTGTTTGAAATGTATATTTTTAATTCATAATGTATTTTAATAGTTCTATTTTATGTGCTGTTTTATCTTGGTTTGTATGGGCATCAAATTGTTGCCACTGTTGTAAGCTGCCCTGAGTCCCTTCGGGTGAGAAGGGCGGGATATAAATGTGAGAAATAATAATAATAATAATAATAATAATAATAATAATAATAATAATAATAATAATAATAATGGAGTAATTACTGTATTTACGAGTTTATTTATTTATTTTATTATTTACAGTATTTATATGCCGCCCTTCTTTCTCACCCCAAAGGGGACTCAGGGCAGATTACAATGAACACATATATGGCAAACATTCAATGCCAACAGACAAACAACATTCAGTTTTAGACAGACACAGAGGCATTTTTAACATCTTCCAGCTTCACGATTTCCGGCCACAGGGGAGCTGTTGCTTCACCGTCCATTGGTGGCTGTTCTTCTTCCTCATTCTTTTCCTCGTGAGCAGTTTTATGGTGTTGTAGATGAGTTAAATTAGCCTCCCGCATAAAGCGTCCCTAAATTTTCCCTACTTGACAGATGCAACTGTCTTTCAGGGCTGCTAGGTCAACAGCAAGCCGGGGCTATTTTATTTTATTTTTTTATGGTCGGAGGCTTAACCCGACCCGGGCTTCGAACTCATGACCTCTCGGTCAGTAGTGATTTATAGCAGCTGGTTACTAGCCAGCTGCGCCACAGCCCGGCCCCTAGCACCAAAATATCACAATTTTGATAGCACCAAAATATCACAATGGATTGAAAACATTGACTACAAAAATGTGTTGGATAATCCAGAACGTTGGATAAGTGAGACTCTACTGTACTAGAAAGGTTTGGGGGGAATTCACCATGATTTATAGGAGTTGTAGGTACTGGGATGTATAGTTCACCTGCAATCAATGAGCACTCTGAACTCCATCAATAATGGACCTGGAACTCACTTGGCACACAGAACCCCCATGAAGAAGAAAAATACTGGCGATCTTTGGGGGAAGTTCACCTTGATTTGCGGGAGTTGTAGTTCACCTAGATCCAGAGACCACTGTGAACCCAAACACTGGTGGGTCTGGACCAAACCTGGCATGAATAACCGATATGCCCAAATCTGAATACTGGTGGGTTTTGAGGGGAATTGGCCTGGACATTTTGGAGTTGTAGGTACTGGGATGTATAGTTTACCCGCAATCAAGGAGCAGTCTGAACTCCACCAACGATGGAATTGGACCAAACTTGGCACAGAGCCCACATGACCAGCAAATAATACTGGAGGTCTTTGGGGAAAATCCACCTTGATTTGTGGGAGTTGTAGTTCACCTACATCCAGACAGTACTGTGAACCCAAACACTGATGGATCTGGACCCAACTTGGCACATAGAACTGATATGCCGTAACTTGATTACTGAGCGGGTTTGGAGGGATTGACTTTCCTTTCTGGGAGTTGTAGTTCACCCACAACCAGAGAAACTGTGACCTCCACCGATGATGGACATGGACCAAACGTGGCACGCAGAACTTCCATGACCAACTCAACCTACTGGAGGGTTTTGAGGGGACACACTCACCATAGTGGGAGTTGTAGTTCACCCTCCAGCCAGAGAGCACACTGAACCCCACCCACGATGCATCCAGAGCAAACTTGCCCAACATGACACACTTTAAGTATAATATGGGGGCACCCAGAGGCCATCCAGTCCTAACTCCTAAGAGATAATAATAATAATAATAATAATAATAATAATAATAATAATAATAATATCCTTGCAGCCCAGGAGCAAGCCATCAGAACAAATGCAATTAAGGCCAAGATCGAAAAATCAGCTTTTCGGAGTTAACCTGGCATGATGTGAGTTGTAGTTCAGTCACAACCTTATGCATTTTGGACAATTAAAAACTGACTTTTTCAAATTACCTGGGCAACGCTGGGCACTCGATTAATAAATGTGACATTTTGAAGATGGGAGCCAAATTTGCCACACGCACGGCTCTTTTTGTCCTAATATTTGAGCTGATTCTTTATTCCTGGCGTCGGATTCCCTTGAAGCAGCAGAAAAAGGAGCATCGGACTCCCTTCCGCACGACCTCCGTCCCGATCGTTATTGATCCTTCATCTCGGCCTGACGTTCTCCGCTTGGAGGTCATTTCATGGCCAGCATTTCAAGTAGTTTGGGCCACGAAGCAAGAGTTTGTGTCTGTTGAGCCTTCAGGATGCACCGTCATCATCATCATCATCATCATCATCATCATCATCACCGGCTGGATCCACATCGCTGTCTGAACCTGCATTGCACCATGCTCCTGGGTTATCAATGCCATTGTTTCCTAATTGGTCCAATCATAAAAACAAACTCTATCTTCCTGCATCGGAGTCTGAAGGAAGCTTCTTCCTCGCAGGTTTTTAAGCAGAGGCTGAATGGCCATCTGTTGAGGCTGCCTTGATTGTGTTTTTCCCGCATAAAGGCAGAAAAGGCTTGGACTAGATGGCCTTTAGAAGTCTCTTCCAACTCTAAGATTGTACGGTTCAATTGTTGTTGTTATGGTAAGGCTGGATGGCCATCTGTTGGGAGGGATCGGATTATGTTTTCTGCAATATAATTACTATTGCCAAGCAATGGCTATATTACTTCCATCCGGACATTAGACTACTCTGGGTGCAGCCTAGGATCACCTTGGCCTTTTCCGCTGCTGCATCACACTCTTGGCTCATTCGCTTATCTTACTATTCTCAAGAGATACCTTACTATTGCCAAGCCATGGCTATATTACTTCCCTCCATCTGGACATTAGACTCCTTCAGCCTAGCATCACATTGGCCTTTTCTGCTGCTGCATCACTCTTGGCTCACGTTTGGTTGTATATCTTACTATTCTCAAGAGCTACCTTACTATTGTCAAGCCATGGCTATATTACTTCCCTCCATCTGGACATTAGACTCCTTCAGCCTAGCATCGCCTTGGCCTTTTCTGCTGCTGCATCACACTCTTGGCTCACGTTTGATTGTATATCTTACTATTCTCAAGAGATACCTTACTATTGCCAAGCCATGGCTGTATTACTTTCCTCCATCCGGACACTAGACTCCTCTGGGTGCAGCCTAGCATCACATTGGCCTTTTCTGCTGCTGCATCACACTCTTGGCTGATGTTCAGCTTGTAGTCTAGTAAGACTCCTTGATGATAATGGTGATGATAGCCACCATGTATTTATTTCTCTCAAGCCAGGTGCCACTCATCCTACATTATTTCCTCCATCCAGACACTGTCTTCCTATGGATGCAGCCTAGCATCGCATTGGCCTTTTCTGCTGCTGCATCACGCTCTTGGCTCACATTCAGCCATATATCTTACTACAGTAGAGTCTCACTTATCCAACATTCGCTTATCCAACGTTCTGGATTATCCAACGCAGTCTGCCTCCCACTTGGATCCACAGCCTTTTCTCTAGGCAGCAAGGACTGAACTTTTTATGGATTTAATTTCCGAAAATGTTGTTACTGCAAGTTCATTTTCTGCAATTCCATCTTTATTTGTAGTCAATTTCTTAGCAGCCAATGTTTTGGTAGTCAATGCCTTCAATACATTGCGATGTTGTGGTGCTAAATGTGTAAATATATTGTACTGAACTGCTTTTCCTGTCGATGTATTGTAAAACATGATGTTTTGGTGCTTAATTTATAAAATCATGATGTAATTTGACGTTTAATAGGCTTTTCCTTAGGTAGGTTAAGTCTAGTTGTGTCCGACTCTGGGGGTTGGTGCTCATCTCCATTTCTAAGTCGAAAAGCCGGCGTTCTCCGTAGACACCTCCAAGGTCATGTGGCCAAAGGCATGACTGCATGGCTTTTCCTTAATCTCTCCTTATTATCCAACATTTTCACTTATCCAACGTTCTGCCAGCCCGTTTATGTTGGATAAGTGAGACTTTACTGCATATGACTTTCCTCCATCTGGATACTAGACTCCTTTGGATGCAGCTAAGAATCGCATTGGCCTTTTTCACTGCTGCGCCACACTCTTGGCTCATGTTTCCCACTGAGGCCGAGAGAGTGTGACTCCCCCAAGGCCACCCAAAGGATGTTTTTTCCCAATAGGCCCTGCCTTCGCATCTGATCCCGGCCCAGCTTTCGCAGGGAGACCTAGAAATCGAAGGTGCTGCATGGCGTGGTTTTCCGGATCAAAACCCCTGCTCTTGAAGGCCTGGCCGCCTTGCCCCATTGAAGGACAGACAGAGGACCCATAAGTGGGAGACTGGACCCTCCCTGCCTGGGGAATGGGCGCAGCAAGGAAAGGCCGCCACCTGGTGCCCAAAGCCTGCCATTGCAGAGTTCCTTCTCTGCCTTTCTAAACATTATTTTAATAGGTTACATATATATTTATATTATACGTCATTATTATTATATCTATCTATCTATCTATATTAGTATCTGTAACATATTATTAAAATATGTTTAATATATTTAATATATTATTAATATATATATATATATATGTATATATATATGTATATATATATATATATATATATATATATATATATATATATATTGAGAGAGAAATAAATACATGGTGGCTATCATCACCATTATCATCAAGGAGTCTTACTAGACTACAAGCTGAACATCAGCCAAGAGTGTGATGCAGCAGCAGAAAAGGCCAATGTGATGCTAGGCTGCACCTAGAGGAGTCTAGTGTCCGGATGGAGGAAAGTAATATAGCCATGGCTTGACAATAGTAAGGTAGCTCTTGAGAATAGTAAGATATACAACCAAACGTGAGCCAAGAGTGATGCAGCAGCAGAAAAGGCCAATGTGATGCTAGGCTGCACTAAGAGGAGTCTAATGTCCAGATGGAGGCAAGTAATATAGCCATGGCTTGGCAATAGTAAGGTATCTCTTGAGAATAGTAAGATAAGCGAATGAGCCAAGAGTGTGATGCAGCAGCGGAAAAGGCCAAGGCGATCCTAGGCTGCACACACACACACACACACAAGCTGTGCCCGGCCACGCGTTGCTGTGGCGAAGTATAATGGCATTGGAAATAAAGTACAGTAGAGTCTCACTTATCCAACATAAACTGGCCAGCAGAACGTTGGATAAACAAATATGTTGGATAATAAGGAGAGATTAAGGAGAAGCCTATTAAACATCAAATTAGGTTATGATTTACAAATGAAGCACCAAAACATCATGTTACACAACAAATTTGATAGAAAAAGTAGTTCAATACGCAGTAATGCTATGTAGTAATTACATACGAATTTAGCACCAAAATATCACGATGTATTGAAAACTGACTACAAATATGTGTTGGATAATCCAGAACGTTGGATAAGCAAGTGTTGGATAAGTGAGACTCTACTGTATATATTTGAGCTCCGGTGGCGAAGTGCATTAAAGCACTGAGCTGGAGACCGAAAGGTCCCAGGTTCAAACCCCGGGAGGGCGTGAGCCCCAGCTCCTTTTCCTTTACTTACATATATATTTATACTATACGTCGATATTGTTATGATATTTATCTTTATATTATATATATATTAGTATGTGCAACATATTATTTAAAAAGGCCAAGGCCAAGGCCGCACAATATCTTCCCTTCCGCTGACATTTCCTTCAAGAGATGAAGGGATGCATTTGCAAATGTTTTCCCTTCCAAAGTAAATGCCGGGAAAGTACATTTGTTCCTTCCTTCTTTCTTTCTTCCTTCATTCCCTCTCTCTCCCCCCCCCCCCCTCCTTCAGTTTCCTTTCTTCCTTCTTCCATTCCTTTCTTCTCCTTCATGTTCCATTCTCCTGTCCTTCCTTTCTCTCCTTCATTTTTTGCTTCCCTCCTTCCTTCTCCTTCATTTTCTTCTCTCCTTCCTTTCTTTCTTTTTCTTGCTTCCTTCTCTCCTTCCTTTCTTCCCCTCCTTTTCTTTTCTTCCTTCCTTCTCTCCTTCCTTTCTTCCTCTTTCCATTTCTTCCTTCATTCCTTCTTTTTCTCACCCTTTTCTTTCTTGCGTCCTTCCCCCATTCCTCCTTTTGCTTTCTCCCTCTCTTCTGTCTCCTTCCTTTCTTTCTTCCTTCCCCTTTGTTAATGCTTGTCTATTTTTAGGTTTTCCATTGCATCATTGGTTTTGACATAACCACTATGAGCCCCTTCATAATAATAAAAATCAGTACAAGAAAACCGCACTACAAACTAGAGCTGACAGCTGGCACAGCAAAACATTGCAAGGATCAGGCCTTCTGTCTCCTTCTTCAGGGTCCCATTCGTGAGCCAGAGCCAGGTCTTCTCCTTATCAGCTTTTCCTTCAATTTTGTCAAGGAACTTTCCATGCCATGTTTTGTTGTGCCAGCAGTCAGCTCTAGTTTGTAGTGTGGCTTTCTTGTACTGGTTTTTTGTCTGCTGTGTTTTGAGGAGTTTCTGATTTTTGACTTCAATCAAAGCAGGTTCTTCACTTTGCTTTACATATTCTGCCAGGGCATGTTCTTCTTCTTTGACTGCCTGTTTTACTTGTAAGAGTCCTCTGTCCCCTGATCTTCTAGGCAGATATAGCCGGTCAATATCACTGAGAGGGTGCAGTGAGTAATGAATGGTCATGAGTTTTCTATTTCATTTTAGAAAACCTCACAGTTATGAAATGCTATTATTATTATTATTATTATTATTATTATATAATAATTTGGGTCCCATCGGCACACTGGACAATCCTGCCTTCTAATCCTTCATCATTCTGGGATTTGTAGTGCAAGGAAGCTCCTTCCCTAGTCCCATATGTCTGACTTGCAGGGCGAAGTGCCATAGGGTGACACTCTTGCCTGGAGAGCTGTGGTCAAAAAGCATTGACCGCCTTGCTTGACCACGGGCCAAAGGGGCCTTCCGTCTCTTGCCACCCTTTGCGTGTCCAACAGGGGGCCCCACCCCACAACCGGCAATAACTGGGGGATGCTGGGAGTTGTAGTCCAACCCGTCCAACCCAAATAAGGAATGTTCTCCCTTCGGCCGCGTAAAAGAATCAAGTATTTTCACGTTTATTTTGTCATTTGAGGGGGGGGGGAGTCAGGGGGTGTTTGCCACTAAAGTCTCCGTTTCTTTTTCTTTTTGGCTCCTAGATAGAAATTTCTCCCAAAAAAGAAGGAATGAAAGAAAACGGAAATTAAAAAAAAGACAGACAAGACATTGTTGTTGTTGTTGAGGGAGGGGGGCTCCCGGGCCCCGACCCCCTTCCGTGGGACCCCACAATCCCTTATATTGGGGCCTCGATGGGCCTCTTCCCCCCAGCGTCAACCTTTCGCCCCCAAAGGGGAAGGGGCCCCTATATTACTAGAAAGGCAAAGCGGGTGGAGTGTCCCCAGCGGGTAGAGTGTCCCCCCAAGATTGGGACAGCGGCATCTTTTTCGGGGCATCCCTTCAAACCCAATAGTTTTTGGGCACCGACGGCAGAAAGGTGGGGGTCAAGGCAGAGAGGGGGGGTCCGCAAGGGTCGGCTCACCCCATAGAATAGCGTTCCCCTCATTTCCTATGACTCCAAACAATGGGGTTCCCTGTTTCCCTTTCGTCTCTTTCCGCCCCCAAAACATTGGGTGGGGGGCTCCTGCCATAATGTGCGACCCCATGAGACCGGGTTGGGGGGCTCTGCCGTGTCTCATGACCCACAAAGTTGGGTTAAGAGGGTCTTCCGTCTGTTTTCCCCATCCTAAAGTTGGGTCAAGGGGTCTCCTGCCGTCCCATAATGCTCCGTGGGGTGGGGTTGGGGGCTTCTGCCAACTCCTTTCGCCCACAAAGAGGGCATCGATATCCCACAAAATTGGGTCGAGGGGCTTCTGCCGTAATGCGTGACCCCATAAGACTGGGCTGGGGGCTTCCGCCATCTCCCGCGACCCCCCAAAGTTGGGCCGAGGGGGCCTTCTGTCTCTTTTCACCCCACGGAATTGGGTCGAGGGGCTTCGGCCGTCTTCCATGGCCCCCCAAGATGTTCCGGCCGTGCTTTCGCTGCATCGTGGGGCCGGACGGAGCCTGCAAAGACGGCTGTGAGGTCCCATCGTCCACCCAAAAAAGTGACCCGAGGTCCCAGTGTCCACTCAAGAGAGAGAGAGAGAGAGGGGGGCTGCCAATGTCCGCCCGGAATTCCTCTTCTCCCAAAGCAGGCCTCCCTTTGGGGTCGAGGGTTGGGGCTTTGCTGCCCCCCAAAAGTAGACAGGGCTTTTCATATGGGGGGTCTTTCGGGGTCCCCCAAAGGCATACGCACAGCGTACATGTCTACCGAGGGCCTCCGCCGGAGAGAGCGAAGGCAGGGGGAGGGGGGCAACGGGGGGGCCATGGGGGGGCTCACTCCGCCTGGCCTCCCCCTCCTCCCCCCGAGGCCCCTCCCCCCGCGGAGGCCCCTCCCCCCTTCCTGCCCGGCCGGGGGGAGCCCTCCTCGCGCTCGTGGGGGGGGCGGAGGGGGGGGGCAGCAGGGGGGTCCCCCGGGGGGTCGGGGGCGCCCCTCCCCGCAGAGTCTGGATGCGCCGGCACTCGTGGCAGATGCGCACGTGGGCGCAGGGCCGGGGGGGGTCCCCCTCCCCCTCCTCCCCCCGGTCGGGGGGGCCGGGGGCTCCTCGAGGAGGCGCTGGGGTCCGGGGTCCGAGGCCAGGCTCCCCGAGTAGAGCTTCCCGTTGCTGAGGCGCATCTCCCGCACCGCGCGCAGGGACAGCGGCCCCCCCCGCGAGGACGACGACGACAGGGAGCCGGGCCCCGCGCCCAGGTGGTGGTGGTGGTGGTGGTGGTGGCGGCGCGGGCGGCGGCGGGCGCGGGAGGGCTTGCGGCAGGAGACGGCGTGGCGCAGCTCGCGGAGCATCTCCTGGCAGACGGAGATCTGCAAGCGGACAAGAGAAGGGAAGGGAAGGGAAGAGAGGGTTGGTCAGGGGCTGGGCTAGGTGCCCTCTGGGGGGCCCTTCCCCAGCCAGGATCCCTTGCGGGTCCCTTTATGACCAATAATAATAATAATAATAATAATAAATTTTGTTTCTACCCAGATCTCCCCATGGGGACTCAGGCCGGCTTCCGACATAGTAACAGGCAACCATTCAATGGCTATCTAAACAATGCAGAGCTAGATTGAGATCTATCATTATATATACTAATTTCACATATGCATTTCCCCCTGAAACGTTTGTAAATCCTCTCTCTCTATATATGTGCATTTCCCTCCTGCAATATTTGCAAGCCCTATATATCTATGCTTATATCTAGCCAGACATCTATATATATGTGTGTGTGTGTGTGTGTTTCCCCTGCAATATTTGCAAGCCCTATATATCTATATTTTTATCTATCTAGACATATCTATATTTGTAGCCAGACATCTATATATATGTGTGAGCATTTCCCCTGCAATATTTGCAAGCCCTATATATCTACATTTTTTATCTATCTAGACATGTCTATATATATTTGTGTGCGCATTTCCCCCCTGCAACATTTGCAAACCCTATATATCTATATCCATATATGTCTTTAGACATCTCTCTGTCTATAGATAATTCTATCTATACAGGATTTGCAGAGACTTGTAAATATGTGAGGGGAAAATTAATATATAAAAATATTGTATACATCTAGATACAGATACACAGGTACGTGGAAATCTATATATCTATCTATCTATCGGATTTGTAAAGCCCTGCAAACATACCGTATGAGGGGGAAATTAATATATAAAATTAATGTATATGGATAGATACAGATATATAGGTTAGGAACACAGGGATTGCAAAGGCTTGCAGGGCGAAATACCTATATATCTGTAGGAGAGATTAACAAATAGTTCAGGGGAAAATGCTTTCATAAGATTAATGAATATGTATTTTTCTTCTTCCTGATTCTCTTTTCAAAACATTCCCTTGATTAAGAGCGAGGGAGGCTTTGGAAAAGAAAACACACTGATAAGGGAGAGGAAGAGGATGTATCTCATCTATTGCAAGCCATGGCCCCCAGGCTCCGCTGCCTGGCCTTGACCCCATTATAAGGGCTGAAAAACTCGGCTTATCTTTGAGTATATATGGTAATTGGATCAGAATAGATCAGCCCTCCCGGTGCTGAAGTCCAAAACACCTGGAGGGCCGAAGTTTGCCCATGCCTGGACTAGATGGATTTTGGGGTTCTTTCCAAAGCTAGGATTCTATCGAGGTTCCTGCATAGTTGAATGGGATCAGACTAGATTGCCTCTGGGGCTCCCTTCCAAAACCAGGATTCTATGGAAGTTCCAGCAATACCGAATGGGATTGGATACGATGGCCTTTGGGAGTTCCTTCCAAAGCGAGGATTCCATAGCTGAATGGGATGAGACTAAATGGCCTTTGTGGGACCCTTCCAAAGCAAGGATTCTATGGAGGTTCCGGAATGGCTGTATTGGATTGGTATAGGTGACCTCTTGGGCCCCTTCCAAAGCCTGGATTCCATGGGTGTGAATGGGATCAGACTAGATGTCCGTTGGAGTCCCTTCCAAAGCCAGGAATCTCTTGTGGCTCCTGCATAGCTAAATGGGACCAGGCTAGATGACCTCTAGGGTCCCTTCCCACTCCAGTGGATTCAGGACTGCCTTGGAAGGTGTCGGACGGTCCTTCTTTCAAATCGCGAAGAAGGTAGTGAGAAGGCCCCAGAGAAAGAAGGGGGAGAACATGGCTCACCTCCTCGTGCTCGGCCGAGCGCCGCGTGGCCCACACAAACTCCATGACAGCCACGAAGACGGCGATGATGAGGCCGCAGATGAGCACCACGAAGATGCCCCCGATGTTCTCCATGCCCAGCCCTGGTCCGGAGCGGAGAAGGAGAAAGAAGGAAAGAAAGAAGGAAAGAAGAAAGATAGATTTAGGCCATAGATGGGACCCAATGACATTCGACACCTGACTTCTGATTATTACACCCTGGGACACGATTGTTGTTCCTGGGTTATAAATGCCATTTCCTAATGAGTTCTATCATAAAAATATGGGGAAAGTGTAGTAAGCTGCACAAACTTTGTTTCCACGGGAAGGACATCATCCTGGTTTTGCACGTTTGGCTCTCGTGGTTTTCCAATGAATATATCTCATCGTCGACTCTCAACTAATTCATCCACAAAAAACAAGGTTCCTGATATAGAACAACTACTTTCATATGTTATTTGAGTGATTATATTGCTTCTGTTTATGTGATTGTTTTAGTCAATTGTTATGTTTTTTTTTTTAATTCTTATAGCGTTTTATAGTGTTTTCAGTGTTTTATTGTACAACTAGCTGTGCACAGCCACGCGTTGCTGTGGCGAAGTCTGGTGGTCTGGGAAATAAAGTATTGAGGAATTGGTGGTAGTTAAGGTAAAGGGTGAAGGTTTTACCTTACATTAAGTCCATTATAAATGGGTTATATAGCTGTGTGGAAGGGCCTTGAGTCTACACTGCCATATAATCCAGTTCAAATCTGATAATCTGTATTTTATAGGCAGTGTGGAAGAGGCCTAAGTGAGGCCTAACTCTGCCTGTTCCCTGGGCTGCGTGGGTTGCTAGGAGACCAAGTGGGTGGAACTTAGCCTTCTAACTGGCAGCAATTGGATAAAAACAATTCTTCCTCTCCCTCTAATGAGGACTTTATTTTTCTTTTCTTTTTGTTGTATGAACGTAGAGGCATGGATGAGGGGTTGTGCTGCCAAGTTTAGTGTTTCTGGGATGTGTAGTTTTGTTGTTTTGTCCTAGGCCAAAATTCCATTACCCTTTTATATATATAGATGTTTTATGCTGATTTTATATTGGAAACCGCCCTGAGTCCCTTTCGGGAGAGAGGGCGGTATACAAATAAACTTTTACTTACTTACTTACTTTCAAAGTCAGGACTGCACAATTAAACAGGAAAAAACACTTTCAAACCAGGAACAGATTTCTTTATTTAGAGGCTGTTGGCCATCTGTCGGGAGTGGTTTGATGGTGTGCTATGACTTCTGTTTCTTTTCAGGAACAGGACATTTTTCAAATTTTGTTAACATGGTGTTATCTGCAGTTTGCAAAGCTACTAATTTGCAAGATATTTATTACCTGCAGTTTGCAAAACATTTAGTATCTGTAGTTGTTTCCTCTGTGTATTTGCTTTGATGGCTGATACACAACAACAACAACAAAAGTAGAAACAGTTGCCTTTCCTGCAGCCGTGAAAGAAAGAAGAAAAGAGGGATGATGGCCAAGGAGAACTCAAGGAACAGCAGAAATTGCTATTTCCACGCACTACAGCCGGCACTCTGCACACTATGCTCAGGGGCGCTACGCATGTGCAATGCTGTCCTTCCTTTGTGTCTCAATCAAGTATTTATTATTATTATTATTATTATTATTATTATTATTATTATTTCCTTGTGCAATGGCCACATCTATTGTTTCGTGTCTCAATCAAGAAGAGGAGAATAATAATAATAATATCTTCATACAATGGCCACATCAAGGGACTAGTAGTAGCAGTAGTAATTCAAGAGGATAATAATAACAACTAAAGCAAAACGTACTGCAGGACCTTTCTGCAAAAGCAAATGTTTTACAGTTTAATAAACTGTTCCCATGTTTTCATGATGAAAACAATGAGGAAATAATGACATTTGTAACTCAGGAACAAAAAAATGGGTTTTATATTCCAATAAATTCCTTGCAAACTGCAGATAATAAATCCCTTGCAATGTCTACCCTTGTCTGCCTGCGTCTCCCCCGGCGGCCACCAGAGGGAGCCCCTTGAAGAGTGTT
Source organism: Anolis carolinensis (assembly GCF_035594765.1). Taxonomy (NCBI): domain Eukaryota; kingdom Metazoa; phylum Chordata; class Lepidosauria; order Squamata; family Anolidae; genus Anolis; species Anolis carolinensis. The sequence goes on along the minus strand of NW_026943821.1, from coordinate 463,429 downwards.
GCCATGGCTGCTTCTAAAGCATACTTGGTGAAAATTTTGTTACTATACCGAGACTAATGAAATTTTGCTACTATTTTGCTGTAATAATTGCACATAATCATTACTATAATTGGGGAGACTTCAGGGGCTCCTATTTCCCTCATTTTTAGAGATATTTACTGCCACAGTGGTAGAATGCACTGTCCACTGTTAGCCCATCAAATTTCAGAACGTTTCGCTTATCCACAGATTTTTGGAGAATTTTCAAAGTTTTTATAAACAACTTTTTTTAATAATAAAGAAAATCTGTTCTTAGTTTCAAAGTGTTATTTCTTGTTTAATTGTGTAGTCTTTACTATGGAATTAGTTGTTTTACTCCAGGAACATTGTTTTTGTGGCAGAAACATCGCTAAATTGGTGGAGACTCAACCAAGCAAAACGTGCTGCTATCTATAGGACGACGTCCCTTGCGCAAAGACAACATTTTTTGCAAAGTGATAGAACAGTGGTTCCCAAACTTATTTGGTCTACCGCCCTCTTTCCAGAAAAAATATTACTCAGCGCCTCCTAGAAATTAATTTCTTTTACATTTTTACAGCAATTAAACAGAAAGATATATATATTAATGTTTCTACCTTTTTCATAAAAAAAGAAAGGTGTAAATTAGAAACATTGAAGTTTGAAATTATGAAACTATTTTTTGAACTCAGAATAGAAAGGTAATGCAAAATAAGTTAAAACATTCAAATGCACCTGTGGCCATCACCGCCCCCCTGAATTGCTGCAGCGCCCACCAGGGGGCGGTAGCACCCACTTTGGGAATCACTGTGATAGACTGTCACCATGTTTTTATGACAGACCCAATTCGGAACTGACATTGATAACCCAGGAACAGAAATCATAGTGTAGAACATCAACAAATGCATTGGAATTCTGGGTTGGCAGTGGCGACAGACCAATCTCCTCTCCTGATTGGTGCTTTCTGATGCTAATGCATGCTGGGAAACGTAGTTTGGGGCAGAGCCTTTTGAATTCTTTGACATAGGGCTCCTCCCCTTCCCGAATTACATTTCCCAGAGTTCTGTGCTGCTCCCAAAATGCACTGCTCCCTCTTTTCCCGGCTCCTAATGCCGAGACGCCATTAATTCCAGGCAGGCAGCCTTTTTGGCTTAACGATTTTGCTTCCTTGTATTGAATATGAAACTGACTTTGGGAGCCTTCTAAGATTTGCAAAACTAAAATAAAAAGTATGGGGTTGGTTTTGATTCTAAAATATTTCAGGGTGGCTTCCGACTTACAAAACTTCCGATTTTCTTACGAATTCCGATTCTCCCGATCTTTTTGCACATGCCTAATGGGCACGATGCACCCAAGTCGAGGTCCCAAGGGTCCCTTCCTGTCCTATGTGTTCCCAATTGGGGTCTCCCACCCGCCCGCCCACCCGCTCCCTTCCGCTGACCGTGGACCCCTGACCTTTGGCTCGGTGGTCCTCCTCCTTGGGGCACTTGCTGCCCTCCCACCACTTCCGCTTCAGGATCTCCAGCCGGTTGTTCTCCTGCAGCTGGAGGATGGCCAGCGTGATCTCGTCGCGGAACGGGGAGCCTGGCGGAGGAGGGGCAAGATTGACACCCAGCCACAAGATTGACACCCAGACCCATCCCGCCCCCAGCGTTGGCTCCGTGCGTCCAGATCGGGCCCAAAACGGGCCGCCAGACAGACAGGACCCACGGCAAGGGTTAACTGGAGAGGCCCTCACTTATTTAGAGCCAAGTCTATTAGTACAGGCATGGGCCATCTTCGGCCCTCCCTCCAGGTGTTTCGGACTCCAACTCCCACAATTCCTAACAGCCTACCAAGTTTGTCCATGCCTGGTTTAGTATGAATGGACTTGGAAAGGTTGCACAAACCCACAGAAGATGGGAGTTGAACAACATGCACAACGAGGTACAAATAAACCACATAAATACATAAATAAACATAATAATAATATTAATAATAGAAGCCCAGTAGTGACTTGCAGTGGCACAATGAGTGGTGGTAATAATAATAATAATAATAATAATAATAATAATAATAATAATAATAATAAGGAACCACAGTTGTGACCTGCAGCAGCACAATGCAAGGTAACAACAACAACAAGCACAACAACAATAATAATATTAATAGGAAGTTACAGGAGTGACTTGCTGTGGCACAATTCAGGATATAAATAAACATAATAATAATAATCATCATCATCATCATCACACAGTCCTAGACACTTGGGAAGTGTTCGACTTGTGATTTTGTGAAACGAAATCCAGCATATCTATCTTGTTTGCTGTGTCATACAACGTCGTTGTGTCAATAATAATAATAATAATAATAATAATAATAATAATAATAATAATAATAATCGGGAGCCACAGTGGTGACCTGAAGCAGCACAATGCAAGGTAATAACAACAACAACAACTACTACTACAACAATAATATTAATAGGAAGTCACAGGAGTGACTTGCTGTGGCACAATGCAGGATATAAATAATAATAATGATGATGAGGATAATAATAATAATAATAATAATAATAATAATAATAATAATAATAATAATAATAATAGGAAGCCTCAGTCATGGCCTGCAGCTGCACAATGCGATGCCCAAGGACAAAGCCTGGGTCAGGCTGGACGGCCTCAGTGGCCCCAGAGAAGTGCCTGCTGCTGACCCTTGGCCCACCCCTGGCCCCGCCCCCTTGGGCCACTGACCGAGGGGCATGCCGATGCCGTAGCCCTTGGTGTCCAGCAGCCCCCCGATCTGGGTGAGGTTGCAGTTGAGGCGGCGGTGGTACTCGTTCATGGTGCTCTCCAGCAGGAAGGCGTACTTGGAGTTGAGGACCCGGGCGATGCCCTCCTCGGTGCTCTTGACGAAGACGCTCGGCTGCTTGGAGTGCATGTAGTTCCACATCCGCTGGTACGTCTGGTACCGGGAGTTCTGCCCAGAAACAGAGGGAGGGAGGGAAGCCGGTTGGAGGACATCGTCACACAGTTTTTGATCCTGGCCCATAAATGGCAGGACAGAGCTGGACTGGATGACCCTTGGGATCCCTTCTAACTCTAGGATTCCATCTGGGGCAGGTGTGTCTCAATCAGGAAGAGAATTATTATTATTATTATTTCTTCATGTAATGGTCGCATCCATTGCTTTGTGCCTCAATCAAGATGATGATGATAATAATAATACTAATAATAATTTCTTTATGTAATGGTCACATATATTGCTTTGTGTCTTAATCAATAAAATTATTATTATTATTATTATTATTATTATTATTCATGTAATAGTCACATCCATTGCTTTGTGTCTCAATCAAGAAGATGATGATAATAGTAATACTAATAATAATTTCTTTATGTAATGGTCACGTATATTGCTTTGTGTCTTAATCAAGAAAATTATTATTCATGTAATGGTCGCATCTATTACGTTGTACCTCAATCAAAAAATATTATTTCTTCATGTAATGGTCACATCCATTGCTTTGTGTCTCAATCAAGAAGATGATGATAATAATAATACTAATAATAATTTATTTATGCAATGGTCACGTATATTGCTTTGTGTCTTAATCAAGAAAATTATTATTATTATTCATGTAATGGTCGCATCTATTACGTTGTACCTCAATCAAAAATTATTATTTCTTCATGTAATGGTTGCATCCATTGCTTTGCGCCTCTATCAAGAAGATGATGATAATACTACAAAAAATAATAATTTCTTCATGTAATGGTCACGTATATTGCTTTGTGTCTTAATCATGAAAATTATTATTATTATTATTGTTATTGTTATTATTAATGTAATGGTCGCATCTATTACTTTGTACCTCGATCAAAAATAATTATTTCTTCATGTTATGGTCGCATCCATTGCTTTGTGCCTCAATTAAGAAAATTATTATTATTTCTTCATGTAATGGTCGCATCTATTGTTTTGTGTCTCAATCAACAAAATTATTATTTCTTCATGTAATGGTCGCATCTATTACTTTGTACCTCAATCAAAAATTATTATTTCTTCATGTTATGGTCACATCCATTGCTTTGTGTCTCAATCAATAAAATTATTATTATTTCTTCATGTAATGGTCACATCCATTGCTTTGTGCCTCAATCAAGATGATGATGACAATAATAATAACAATTTCTTCATGTAATGGTCACGTCCATTGCTTTGTGTCTCAATCAAGAAAATTATTATTATTTCTTCATGTAATGGTTGCAGCCATTGCTTTGTTCCTCAATAATAATAACAATAATAATAATTACTATTATTATTATTTCCTCATGTAATAGTCGCATTCATTGCTTTGTGCCTCAATCAAGAAGAGAATTATTAATATTATTACTTCTTCATGCAATGGCCACATCCATTGCTTTGTGCCCCAATCAACAACAACAATAATAATAATAACAACAACAATGTGCAATGGCCACATCAATTGCATTGTGTCTAAATCAAGGGAATCATAATCACAGATGATTTCACTATATAACAACATTCGAAAAACATTCTGTTCTTAGCTTGAAAGTATTATTTCCCATGTTTTTATGATAGAACCAATTCAGAAATAAGGACATTTATAACTCAGGTACAAAAATCATATGATATAGTGTCATCATTCTTAATTGATCCACAGGGAGGGGTGTGTATTATTATTATTATTATTATTATTATTATTATTATTATTATTATTATTATTATTATTATTCCTATCACTACATTTTCCTGTTATGAATATCTTTGAGCCACTTTTTGCTGGGATCTACGCCTGGTTCCAAAGTGGAGAAGAATAAAGTCATTGCATTGATTGATTGATTAATGAATTGATACTTGGCCTCCAAACTAAGAAGCACCTGCTGCCTGAGCCCAGTATCAAAGGCAGGACGTATCCGTTTGATATTTTCCTCTTTTTCCTTCCTTCAAAAGCCCATGTCCTTTATTATAAATGGACATTTCGGATGCCATTGTGTCCAAGGAAGCCTCTTGGTCAGCCGGAACGTCCTCCTTTCCCCCAAACCCATTGTCCATCCCTCCGTCCATCCGCCGCCTTGTTTATCGATCGATTCCCCTTCATTAACGTCGTCTCCGGGAGCAAAGGCTGCTGTTACTACGGAGACGGGTTGTCAGGGCAACGGAGAGCAGGATGGAGACAAGAGGAGAGGGAGGGATGGGGGACCGGTCACCGCCACCTTGGCGACCGTCGCCATGGAAACCTCCCCCCCCCAAGTGTCCTTTGGGATCCGTGGCCTGACCTCGGGATAAAGGGAAAGGGACGAAAGGGACGGGACCGGACTCCGGCCAGAGTGACCACTGAAGGTCAGCCCGGCTGCCCAGCAAAACCGGCCAGTGGCTCCGTTGGGGTGATTTCCCAGGGGGCTTTGCATGGGAAATGTATTTTCTTCTGGAGCAAAAGGGACACAATACGGTCACGAAGATCCTTCACAAAGAGTTTGGGAAATGCATTTGGAGAGCTGGCCTTTGATATCTCTGGTTGGCTGACAAAGAACAGATGCCAGCCATAAAACGGGCCAGCCATAAAAACTCAATTACCCTCTGGTGTGTGAGAGCCCCTATAGAAATGGGCTAAAGAGAAGGTTCTGGTATTCTGTACAATAAAACCTGTTGGAATCTACCAGCATGTGTCTTGGACAGACCAGCCATAAAACCTTAATTACCCTCTCGTATGTGAGAGCCCCTATATAAATGGGCTACAGAGAATATTCTGGTATTCTGTACAATAAAACCTGTTGGAATCTACCAGCGTGTGTCTTGGACAGGCCAGCCATAAAACCTCAATTACCCTCTGGTATGTGAGAGCCCCTATATAAATGGGCTACAGAGAATATTCTGGTATTCTGTACAATAAAACCTGTTGGAATCTACCAGCGTGTGTCTTGGACAGGCCAGCCATAAAACCTCAATTACCCTCTGGTATGTGAGAGCCCATATACAAATGGGCTACAGAGAATATTCTGGTATTCTGTACAATAAAAACCTGTTGGAATCTACCAGCGTGTGTCTTGGTGCTTTTCTGGTGGAAGACTTACCCACAGCACAACTGGGAGAAGAGATCCTGACAGTCGGACATTTTAAACTCAAGGACGACCTATATAAATGTGTGTGTGTGTGTGAGAGAGATATATATATATAGTATAGCTGTGGAAGGGACCCCCAAAGGCCCTCCAACCCAGCCCTGCTCTTAACAAGGAGTCGTTCGTTTCTAACTCGGGGATGGCCTATGTGTGTGTGTGTATACATTTACGAGGGTTATCCAGAAAGTAGATTACGTTTTGGAATTAAAAAAGAACAAAGTATAGGAGAAAACATTTACCATCTGCAGTTGAAAGCCACACCCAAATACCACTTCTCAACATAGTTGCCATCCAAATCTAGGCACTTATCATAGCGATGAATGAGCTTGGCAACTCCTTCCCCACAAAACTCTGCCGCTTGCATCCTCAATGCAGCGTTTTGGCGACAATGCGCAGCTGCGGGGAGTCTTAAAAAAGGGCTGAAAAGCTAGGCTTATACTCGAGTGTATACAGTATATGTATATGTATATGTATATGTATATGTATATGTGTGTGTGTATGTGTGTGTGTGTATATATATATATATATATATATATATATATATATATATATATATGGGATAGATATAATATCATAGATTTGGAAGGGACCCCCAAAGGCCATCTAGTCCACCCCCCTTCTGCTTAAAGGGGCCCCCAGTCCAACCCAGTTCGTAACAATGAGTCGTTTGTAAACCAGACGTTTGTCAGCTTTGTTTCTGACCTGGAAGAAGGTCATGGTGGACCCGGCGTGGATGGTGCCGTACTCGATGTTGGTCTGGTCGGCCAGGTCATCGGCCGACTCGATGGGGACCTCCATGCGCTGGACGGTCAGGAAGGCGGCCAGGTTGGCCGTGTAGGAGGAGATGATGATCAGCGTGAAGGCCCACCTGGCACAACAACAACAACAACAATGTATTTAATGGATTAAATGCATTGAATGAAGACTTTAAACTCAGCCAAGCCAGGCATGGATTCCCTGCCCCACTGGAATGGGAGACACCGGGCTTTGCATATTTCTATACATTTTGCAACAGGCTTGGCTTTATGGAGACCTTGGTGGTGCAATGGGTTAAACCGCTGAGCTGCTGAACTTGCTGACCCAAAGGTCAGTGGTTTCAACCCAGGCAGCGGGGTGAGCTCCAGCTGTTAGCCCCAGCTTCTGCCAACCTAGCCGTTCGAAAACATGCAAACGTGAGTAGATCAATAGGTACTGCTCTGGTGGGAAGGTAACGGTGTTCCACGCAGTCGTGCCAGTGGCCACATGACCTTGGAGGTGTCTATGGACAATGCCGGCTCTTCGGCTTAGAAATGGAGATGAGCACCAACCCTCAGTCAGGCGCGACAAGACTTAACGTCATGGGAAAACCTTTACCTTTACCTTATAATACAATTTGGGGAGATAGGGGCGGGGTATAGAAATAAAATTATTATTATTATTATTATTATATTTTATGTTCATACTATTTGACTCAAGCTTTAAGCAAAGGCAGGTAATAAAATGTATTGTTATTATTATTATTATTGTTAGAACCGGGAACACACAGTACAGGTTGATATTATTTTTATTATTATTATTAGAACCGGGAACACACAGTACAGGTTGATATTATTATTATTATTAGAACCGGGAACACACAGTACAGGTTGATATTATTATATTATTATTATTAGAACCAGGAACACCCAGTACAGGCTGGTATTATTATTATTATTATTATTATTATTATTATTATTATTATTATTATTATTATTATTAGAACTGGGAACACACAGTACAGGTTGATACTATTATTATTATTATTATTATTATTATTATTATTATTATTATTAGAACCAGGAACACACAGTACAGGTTGATATTATTATTATTATTAGAACCGGGAACACACAGTACAGGTTGTTATTATTGTATTATTATTATTAGAACCAGGAACACCCAGTACAGGCTGGTATTATTATTATTATTATTATTATTATTATTATTATTATTATTATTATTATTAGAACTGGGAACACACAGTACAGGTTGATACTATTATTATTATTATTATTATTATTATTATTATTATTATTATTAGAACCAGGAACACACAGTACAGGTTGATATTATTATTACTATTATTATTATTAGAACTGGGAACACACAGTACAGGTTGATATTATTATTACTATTATTATTATTATTAGAACTGGGAACACACAGTACAGGTTGGTATTATTGTTATTATTATTATTATATTAGAACTGGGAAAACACAGTACAGGTTGATATTATTATTATTGTTGTTGTTGTCATTGTTATTTATACCACGCTTTCTCTCTCCTGAAGGAGGCTCAAAGTGGTTTAACCTAAAAGCATCAGCATACAATTTAAAATACTCAAATATGCAAACATTAAAACAAGATTAGCTCAAACAGTAATTTAAAATATTCAGGTCAGTGCCCAGTTCGGGATCCCAGCATACCCATTATACCTGCCTTTCCATTCAACTCCGCATTAATGAATAAAACACGAGCCAGGAACGACAGGAAATAAATCTGGGGGCCAAGACCCCCAAGCGCCGCCCACCCCAATGGGGACCCCGGGCTCCCTGCATTGTGTTCCTCTTTGCCCGGGAACAGCCTGCCCCGAATTCTCCGTTTGCGGATTAAACGTTGCCTTCGTTAATTAGAAACGTCCCCCATCAATTAATCAAGGAAAGGCTTTAGTTCTAATTAAGCAGCCAATTTCGGGTTCCGGACCTCGTTATCGTCCCAAGAGGAAGGAAAAAAAGCACCAAGGCTCCTAAGCAGAATGTTTTTGCAAAGAGGCAGATTTGAAAGGCGGTCGGTCTGTCTGCAAAAGGGTTTCTGAGGATCCCGGCCGGGAGGTCGCTCTTAAATCAGCCCATTGCTGCGGGTTCCTATTCTGTCCTTGGGACTACAACTCCCATAATGGAAGAACGGGGGATTCTGGGAATTGTAGTCCCCAAAGTACAATGACAGCTCTGTTTGCACCCATAACCTCACACCCCACATCCGTAGTTATTTCAATGGTCTTTCTTGGCCGGAATCGAGCACATCCCAATGAAGCCGGAAGCTGGAAAACATTAAATTGCCTGTCTGTATATAGTAAGGTAAAGGTATTCCCCTGACGTTAAGTCCAGGGTTGGTGCTCATCTCCATTTCTAAGCTGAAGAGCCAGCGTTGTCCATAGACACCTCCAAGGTCATGTGGCCGGCATGACTGCATGGAGCACCGTTACCTTCCCGCCAGAGCGGTACCTATTGATCTACTCACATTGGAATGTTTTTGAACTGCTAGATTGGCAGAAGCTGGGGCTAACAGCGGGCGCTCACTCCGCTCCCCGGATTTGAACCTGGGACCTTTCGGTCTGCAAGTTTAAGTTCAGCAACTCAGTGCTTTAAGACACTGAGCCACGACCCCATAAAAAAACTTCCAGCAACATGCAAAAGAATGAGGAAGTACTCCATCAAGGACTCGGTGTCACACTGGATGGATGATGAAGCAGCAGCGCCCCCTGTGGCCGGAATCGACCACACCGCAATGAAGCTGGAAGCTGGAAAACGTTAAATTGCCTGTCTGTACATGCCGTATGTCTAATAATGGCATTGAATGTTTGCCATGTATACGTGCATTGTGATCCGTCCTGAGTCCCCTTCGGGGTGAGAAGAAGGGCGGAATATAAATAATGTAAATAAATGAATAAATATCAAGTTTCATAACATTTCACCCATCTACTGATTTCTTGGGAATTTTCAAAGTTTTTTAAAAACAACAGAGGCAGTGAGCAGGTGGGTCGGAACTCACTTCAAAAGCACTAAACTTCCGAATTAGGAAGAAATTCCGAATTAAAGGCACAACCGTGATGTGTGGGTGTGTGGTTTTCCTCGCACTCATTACCGTGTGCGCTTTCTGCTCTTACCAGACGCCGCTGACGCACCGCGTGGAGAGGGCCCGGGGCATGATCTCGGAGCCCTGCTGCATGAAGCCTCCCACTGGGAACCATAGGCTGTTTCCCAGTGTATACTGGTTCTCCAGGACGTTGTGCCTCTCCCGCAGGCACGGGTGCGGGTTGTACCACTCGTAAGGGCTCAGCCTGCCAAAGGAGAAGGGACGTTAAGAACAACAATAATAATAACAACAATAATAATAGAACCATACGATCCCAGAGTCGGGAGGGACCCCCTTCTGCCCTTAAGGAAGACACCATCCGATCCCTCCCGACAGATGGCTGTATAGTATAGAGAGCTCGAAGCCCCCTTCCCTCTCCCTGCAGACCCCAAGAGAGCGCAGAGGAGAAGCCCCGGAGTCCGGCCAGCAAGGGACACTCACCGGGCGGCAAGGAAGAGGACGCAGCTGACCGCCAGGTAGGCCAGGAGCATGAAGAGCCAGACGGCCGGAGAGAAGGGGTCCAGGAAGGAGAAGTAGCCCGGCTTGCGCCCCTGGAAGGAAGGAAGGGAGGGAGGGAGGGAGGGAGGGGAAAGGCCCATTATTATTATTATTATTATTATTATTATTATTATTATTATTGACACGACATTATATGACACAGCAAACAAGATAGATATGCTGGATTTCGTATCACAAAATCACAAGTCGAACACTTCCCAAGTATCTAGGACTGTGTGATGTATTTTCGGATGATGCGTGCAGATCCCAGTAGGGTGGCCTTTTGCAGTTGGCAGATCGTAATTTTGTCCATGTCTATTGTTTCCAAATGCCGGCTGAGATCTTTTGGCACGGCACCCAGTGCGCCCATCACCACAGGGACCACCTGCACTGGTTTCTGCCAGAGTCTCTGAAGTTCAATCTTCAGGTCCTGAGAGCGGCTGAGTTTTTCCTGTTGTATTATTATTATTATTATTATTATTATCATTATTATTAGCCAGCAAGAATGAATACCCCTTACACATGCCTTATGTTGTTGTTGTTTTGTTGTTGTTATTTACTATTATTTGCCAGCAAGAATGAATCCCCCTTACACACTTCTTCTTATATTATTATTATTATTATTAGCCAGAATAAAACCCTCTAACATAGTTCTTTTTACAACATCATTGTCATCATCATGTGATATTATGATTAGTATTACTACTACTACTTCTACTACTACTACTATTTTCATTATTAGCCAGCAAGATGGAATCCCCCCCTTACACACTTCTTACTTACAACAACATCATCACCATCACCATTATTATTATTTGAAACACAGCAAGATGAGTCCACAGCAAACAAGATCCCTCTGCTGCCTGTTGTATTGGCTCACACGCTGGACACTTCTCAAGTGGCTGGGATTATGTGATGTATCGGCAAATAATGCATGCATTATATGCATGGGTAGGGTGGCCTTTTGCAGCTGACCGGTGGTGATTTTTACCATTATTATTATTATCATTATTACTACTACTACTATCATTATTAGCCAGCAAGAATTAATCCCCCTTACACACTTCCTATATTATTATTACAGTAGAGTCTCACTTGTCCAAGACTCGCTTATCCAAGGTTATGGGTTATCCAAGGCATTTTTGTAGTCAATGTTTTCAATATATTGTGATATTTTGGTGCTAAATTCGTAAATAATTACAACATAACATTACTGCGTATTGAACTACTTTTTCTGTCAAATTTGTTGTATAACATGATGTTTTGGTGCTTAATTTGTAAAATCATAACCTAATTTGATGTTTAATAGGCTTTTCCTTAATCCCTCCTTATTATCCAAGATATTCGCTTATCCAAGTTTCTGCCGGCCCGTTTAGCTTGGATAAGTGAGACTCTACTGTACTTGCATACACATAATAATAATAATAATAATAATAATAATAATAATAATAATAATAATAATATATTATTCCAGGTAAACTAAGAATGTGTGTGTATGTGTATGTATGTGTATGTGTTATATTTATAATAATAATAATAATAATAATAATAATAATAATAATAATAATAATAATAATAATAACTTTATTTTTATAACCTGCCCCATCTCCCCAATGGGGACTCGGAGCGGCTTACATGGGGACCAAGCCCGAAAACATACAACAATAAAATGATAAAACAATTATACCAACAATAAAACATCAATATCAATAAAACCATCATAGTAATCAACATATAGCATAAAATATTAAAAGCAGGAGAGTAAAACAAGGATCTGGGCCAAAGTGCAAAGTATATCAAATGGGAGAGGTAGTTTCTCAATAAAGTGCAAAATAGTAGTGGCAGAAAAGATTTATAAGGTAAAGCTAAAGGTTTCCCCTGACATTAAGTCCAGTCATGTCTGACTCTGGGGGTTGGGGCTCATCTCCACTTCTAAGCCAAAGAGCCGGCGTTGTCCGTAGACACCTCCAAGGTCATGTGGCCGCTGGCATGACTGCATGGAGCGCCGTTACCTTCCTGCCTGAGCGGTACCTATTGATCTACTCACATTGGCATGTTTTCAAACTGCTAGGTTGGCAGGAGCTGGAGCTGACAGCAGGCGCTCACTCCGTTCCCGGGATTTGAACCTGGGAGCTTTTGGTCTGCAAGTTCAGCAGCTCAGTGCTTTAACACACTTCACCACCGAGGCTATATATATGAATATAGGCACATGGTTTTTCCCTCCCAAGCCACCCAGGCAGGTCCCGAAAGGCAATGCGGACTACCATGTGGACGCGGTAGAGGATGCTGATGCCCAGGGTCATGAAGGGCTTGGAGAAGTCGATGACCTTCTCCCTCTCGGCCGTGATGGTGAAGGCCGCCACCGCCAGATCGGCCTTCTGCCGGGAGAAAAGAGAGCGATCCAGCGGTCAGCAAGGAGGAAACTACACATCCCAGCCCCTGCCCACAGACACCACGGGGAGACTTTCACCCACGTCCTCGACTGCACTGCTTCGTTGTGCTGGGGTGTGTCAATGGGAAGCCCCTTTGGCCCAGTTTCGGGGCAGAAATGAATGAAAAGCCATCACAACACAAGTCTGTGAAAATCACGTCCGCATGTCTGGTTTGATATCTGCTTCCCAGCCCCCTTGACCCCACCTTGGGGGAAAAATGGGTCCCTATTAACATAAAGGAAGAAGGAGATTCCATGAAGAGTTTTGGGTTTCCTCTAGGAAATGTGGGTGGGTGGTCTCCTTGTGCGGATTTCCCCTTGGAAAAGAGTCCAGGAGTCTCCGTTAGATCTCCGTTCGGGATCTTTTGGGTCTTCTTTTAGTGTCTTCTTTTTTTTGGGAGGGGTCCTCAATTTGGAGTTTCCTTTGGGGTCTCCTTTTATGGGGCTTTCCCTCTAGGATATGAGGGCAGTGGTCTCTTTTGGGGTCTCCTTTTGGGATCTCAATGAAATGAAGGCAAAGGGTTTGTATTGTTTTCGGTTCTGGGGTCTCCTTGCGGCATTCCTTCTACAAAAAGAGGGCTGGGGAGATCTCCTTCTGACGACTCCTTTCATGAAGGATCCCTTTTGGAAATGAGGGCAGGGTCTCCTTTGGGGGTCTCCATTTTTCAAGTCTCCTTTTAGGGGGATTCCCTGGGGTCTCCTTCTGGCGTTCCTTCTAAGAAAAGAGGGCCAGGAGGGTCTCCTTTGGGGGCTTCTTTTTGGGGGTTTCCCTTTTGGAGAGGGTCTCCTTTTTTGAGTCTCCTTTTGGGGAGGAGAGTTCTCTTGACGAGGGCAACGGGTCTGTATTCTTTTGGGATCTCCTTTTGGAGTTCCTTCTACGAGAAGAGGGCTGAGGGATCTCCTTGAGGGGTCTCCTTCTGTTGGGGGCTCTTCCTTCCTTCCTTCCTTCCTTCCTTCCTTCCTTCCTTCCTTCCTTCCTTTCCTCCCTCCTTCCTTTTCTCCTTCCTTCCTTCTCTCCTTCCTTCCCACCTTCCTTCCTTCCTTCCTTTCCTCCCTCCTTCCTTTTCTCCTTCCTTCCTTCTCTCCTTCCTTCCTCTCTCTCTCTCTTCCAGGCCACATACCCGGTTGATGAGCTCCCCCACCATCCCGGTCCAGGAGCCGTTGGGCTCGGGGGCGCCGTAGAGCCCATCTTCCACCAGCTTGATCTGGAAGCGGAACTTGAGGATGTCGGCCAGTTCGTGCAGCATGTCCACGCAGAAGCCCTCGTACTGCTCCGGCCCCGGAAGCTCCTGGAAGTTGGCGCGGCGCATGACATACGGGTTCTCCTGCGAGGGAGCAAATGCATGAATGCATGTGTAAAAGACCCTGGAGTCCTCGTGGACAATAAGTTAAATATGAGCCTACTATGTGATGCGGCTGCTAAAAAAGCCAATTGGATTTTGGCCTGCATCAATAGGGGTATAGTGTTTAGATCCAGGGAAGTCATACAATCCCTCTATTCTGCCTTGTTCGGACCACACCTGAAATACTGTGTCTAATTCTGGGCACCGCAATTTACGGGAGATGTTGACAAACTGGAATGTGTCCAGAGGAGGGTGACTAAAACAATCAAGAGTCTGGAGAACAAGCCCTACGAGGAGTGGCTTAAAGACCTGGGCATGTTTAGCTTGTAGAAGAGACGGCTAAGAGAAGACATGATAGCCATGTACAAATACGTGAAGGGAAGTCATAGGGAGGAGGGAGGGAGCTTGTTTTCTGCTGCCCTGCAGACTAGGATGTAAGGGAACAAGGGCTTCAAACTACAGGAAAGGAGATTCCACCTGAACATCAGGAAGAACTTCCTCACTGTGAGAAGGGCTGTTCAGCAGTGGAACTCTCTGCCCCAGACTGTGGTGGAGGCTCTTTCTTTGGAGGCTTTTAAGCAGAGGCTGGATGGCCATCTGTCGGAGGTGCTTTGAATGCAGTTTCCTGCTTCTTGGCAGAATGGGGTTGGACTGGATGGCCTGTGAGGTCTCTACTATTCTATGATTCTATTATTCTAGATGCCACGCACAGGGGGGTCCCACCTTCAGGGGAAAGGGCATCCGGGACAGGCCTTACCAGGATGGTGGTGACCACCAAGGTCTTGTTGACCAGGCTCTCCGAGACGTTGATGTCCAGCGTGGTGGCATTCATGGCCAGGGTCCGGTTGGAGTACCAGACCCCGATCTGGAAGGGAAAGAAAGAAAGATCACGATGTATTGAAAACATTGACTACAAAAATGCGTCGGATAATCCAGAATGTTGGATAAGCGAATGTTGGATAAGTGAGACTCTACTGTATTACTATTATTATATTACTGATGTTATTATTATTATATTTTTATCCTGTGTTCCACTTTTAAAGGCCACTCACTTTGGGGACATCAAATTTAGGAAATGACTTTGATAACCTAGCAACAAAAATTGTGTTACATAGTGTTACCTGGTGTGCAAAAACATATGTGTATATATTTGTATATGCATCATACAAGCCAAGATGGTGCAAGCAACCTTATCTGTGGAGGATACGCAAGGCCAGGGGTAACAAAGCACCCAATCGATGGGAAGACATTCGGGCACAACAAGACCAGGCAGTCGCTTTGGAGGAAATGGGGCCGGGCTGTGGCGCAGGCTGGTGAGCAGCTGCTGCAATAAATCACTCTGACCATGAGGTCATGAGTTCGAGGCCAGTCCGTAGCGGGGTGAGCACCCGTCAATTAAAAAATATATATAGCCCCTGCCCGTTGCTGACCTAGCAACCCGAAAGATAGTTGCATCTATCAAGTAGGAAATAAGGTACCACTTATGAAAGTGGGGAGGCAAGTTGGAATGAGGAAGTGCCGTTACAGTGGATGATGAAGCAGCTGCTCCTCCCTGTGGCCAGAATCGAACATCCCCTCAGGAGAAGGTTAAATTGCCTCTGCGTCTGTCTGTCTCTGTTCAATGTGTTTATGGGCATTGAATGTTTGCCCTATATGTATATAATGTGATCCACCCTGAGTCCCCTTTGGGGTGAGAAAGAAGGGTGGAATATAAATACTGTAAATAAAATAAAATAATATAAAATAAATGCCCAGGGAGGACCTGGGTCAAGGAAGCCACGGAAAACAGCAAGCCCAACCACCATGAAGGCCTTCCTTTGGCCCCGCTTACCTCCCGGTGTCCGTTCCGGGATTTCTCCAAGATCCGCAGGGTGTAGTTGGTCCTCTGGCCCTTGCTGTTGAACTCCACGCGGCCGGTCAGCCCGTCATACTCTACCTGGCCACCCAGGGACGGAGGGAGGGAGGGACGGACGGATGGACAGGGAAGGAGGGGAGAGCAGAACGAGTAAGACACACCTGGAAGGACCACGTTTGCCCATGCCTGGTGCAGACCCATATTTAGGCAGCACTGAGGTGCAGCCTAGGGTCAGCGTCTCCTCAAAGGCCTTGACCCCGACTCCGCACGCTGAAGGTCATGCCAATGGCTCACCATGCGCAGGTAGTTCATGAGGCTGGTCCCGTGCTGCCAGATGTTGGAAGAAGTGCAGGCCAAGGGCTTGACCCCGATCTCCTGGCTCCGGTTCAGCTCCCGCACCGCACTGACCACCACGTGGACGGCGTCAAACATCAGCGCGGCTGACAGCTGGAAAGAGAGCAAAACCTCCCACATTTATATATATATATATATATATATATATATATATATATATATATATATAAAATTATTATTATTATTGCGTTGCACACAGAGGATTCTCAATAGGCATGCTTTGCAGGCCCCCTCCATCCCTCATCCCAGCCTACACACTTCCACACGCATGACACACGTGTGTGCCTCGCTTACCGCCGGTCCCGGGTAAGGGCTGAGCTCGCAGTTCTCCCTCCAGGACATGTTGAGGCTGCGGACAAACTCCATGTAAAAGGGGTGGCTGGTGTTGAACATGGAGAAGCCCAGGACGTTGGAGTGGTCATCCACGATGCCCTCCAGGTGCAGGATGGGAAAGTCCTGCAGCAGAGAGAGAGAGAGAGAGAGAGAGAGAGAGAGAGAGAGGCACCTGAAGGAGTCTATGGAGGCTCTGAAGCATCCGATGGTGTCTTCATGTCTGCCAGAAAGAAGGGGGCTGGACTGGATGGTCTTTCGGTGCCCTTTCCAACTCTAGGATTCTGTCTCTATCATGTATATACGTAACGAAGTGTGAATTTTTTAGTTTACAGATGTCATGTTTAATTGCCTTTTTAAAGAGTCAATATTTCAGTTACTCTGCACTCATGAATTGGTTGCCATGGAGAAGTGGGCGGAGCCAACTGCCGTTTTGGTGGAGAAGTACAAGTTTGAAAAAGAAGCAGTTAGTCTGTGCCCTGATGAGGTACAGTGAAGACTAACCCTCAGTTGAAGGGATCAGGGAGACTCAAATGCTTACTTTTGAGTCAATTTAAAATAGGTTTGGTGACTTATTTTAAGGTAGTCTGTCTCCTGATGAGGAACATATAATCTGTGATTGTAATTCACAGGGTGACTGCAGTTTAGAGCAGTAGAGAAAGAAGTGACATTTTAAGAAGTTTGAAACACCTCATTCTAGCCTTGCAACTGTTAACCAAAGTACCTCTAAAGAGAAAGTTACTGTAACCATTAAGCTTTGTGCCAGAATAAACGTGTTATTGTTCTTTTAAACATTTCAGCTTCTGTCATATATATTACCATCAAAAACAAACCAAGAAGAAAGAAGAAAAACAAAATTTAAAAGGTCTCCTCTCTAAGTAGCTAGTGGCTATATTTTCCCATAGTGGTGGCAAGCATGGATAATCCCCTTTACTTTTGGTGGCCGCATTATAATGTAATATATAATATAATAATATAATTAAATAAACATCCAACATCTCTTCCCCGCATATATATATATATATATATATATCAATCAGTCAGGTCTATTTATCATATCTATGGCTGGATGGCCATCTGTCAGGAGTGCTTGGACTGTGACTTTCTGTCTGGCAGAAGGGGGCTGGACTGGATGGCCTTTGAGGATCCCTTCCAACTCTAGGATTCTGTGTCTGCATCTATATCTGGTTATATGTATCAGTCATGCCTATCTATATCTATGGCTGGATGGCCATCTGCCAGGAGGGCTTCGATTGTGACCCCACCTAGCCGAAAGAAGGGGGTTGGACTGGATGGCCTTTGGGAGTTCCTTCTAATACTATGGTATATATGTGTGTGTGTGTGTGTGTCATATCTATCATGTCTATGGCTGGATGGTCATCTGCTGGGAGGGCTTGGATTGTGTCTCATAACAACAACAACAACAACAACAACAACGATGATGCTATGACTCTGCCTGGGCTTCTGAAGGAGGAGGGGGAGGCGAGCCAGAGGGAAGAGCCCACGGTGACATTCAGATGGCGGTTGTTGGCAGGGATTCTGGCGCCTGGCCTTTCCCTTGGTCGGCTGCCCAGTTTCGGATCTCCGTCGGCATCGCTTTCACCTTCAAAGGCTCAGGAAGGGAAGCGAACGGCGCTCCGGCCCTTTGGAGAAGAGCCTTGAGCTTTGGCCACGTGGCTTTGAAAGAACCTCCATGCGCAGAAGCACACACACAGGGTTTCTATTCCAAGCCACGTGGCCCTTTGGCTGCATCTCTATGGCAGGGTCACCTCTCGTCTCGGCCGAAGCCAAGCCAACGTTCCAGAAACCCAAGGAAGGTCAGATGCTGACACAACGGCAGCAAAACGCTTTGCGGGAATGGCGGAATCCTAGAATCCTAGAGTGGGAAGGGACCCCCAAAGGCCATCCAGTCCAACCCCTTTCGGTCAGTCGGAAAGACACAACACAATCCCTCCCAACAGATGGTCATCTAAACTCTTACTTCCCATGAGGAGTCTCCCTTGATAGGGGACCCATGCGGTCATCCAGCCCAATCTTATTCTGCCAGAAAAAGAAGGCACAATCCAAGCCCTCCCCACAGATGGCCATCCATCCAGTCTCTGCTTAAAAACCCTCCAGAGAAGGATGGACCTTCCACCAGACTCCCAGGCAGCAACATAGCCCACTGTTGAAAAACTATTATTATTATTATTATTGCGTGGTTATTCTCCATTATTATTGCTTCCATTATTGTTATTATCATTTATTGTATGACACAGCAAACAAGATAGATATGCTGGATTTCATTTCACAAAATCACAAGCCTAACACTTCCCGTGTCTAGGACTGTGTGATTTTTTATTATTATTATTATTATTATTGTGTGCTTATTCTCCATTATTATTATAATATTATTATTGCAGTCTTCTGTTGTTGTTGTTGTTCTTCTTCTTTTTCTTATTATTATTATTGCATGGTTATTCTCCATTATTATTGATTCCATTATTATTATTATTATTATTATTATTATTATTATTATTATTATTATTGCATGGTTATTCTCCATTATTATTGCTTCTATTATTATTATTATTTTTATTATTATTTTTATTGCGTGGTTATTCTCCATTCTTATTGCTTCCATTATTATTATTATCATTTATTGTATGACACAGCAAACAAGATAGATATGCTGGATTTTGTTTCACAAAATCACAAGTCGAACACTTCCCAAGTGTCTAGGACTGTGTGATGTATTATTATTATTATTATTATTATTATTATTATTATTGTATGACACAGCAAACAAGATAGATATGCTGGATTTCGTATCACAAAATCACAAGTCGAACACTTCCCAAGTGTCTAGGACTGTGTGATGTATTATTATTATTATTATTGTGTGCTAATTCTCCATTATTATTATATTATTATTGAAGTCTTCTGTTGTTGTTGCTGTTGTTGTTGTTGTTCTTCTTATTATTATTATTATTACTATTATTGTAAGGATGTGCATTACATTATTGCCACTGTGCATTACATTCAGCAGCAAAATCTGGCTACCAGTATTAAAAAACTCAAAAATCAGAACAGTAAATAAAAAGCAATACTCTGAAAACAGAGGATTTCCAGACATGAATCAACCAACGGCAGTTAACGACTCTAAACAAAGGATGCCCCAGAGGCAGGAAGAAGACAGCAGATAAGCTTTTCAATGCTAATTGAAGTGATTAACTGCACAACATTCACACTGACCTCTCTCACCCTAGACTTTCCACAGATATATATTAACCTCTTTGCTTAGTTTTCTCCATAACTCACAACCTCTGAGGATGCCTGCCATAGATGTGGGCGAAACGTCAGGAGAGAATGCTTCTGGAACATGGCCACACAGCCCGAAAGACATACAATAACCCAGCAAATTCTTTGCTTACAGGGCTTTGCAAAATGAGGTGCGCATGAGATCTAATGGTGTGTGAGAGTCGATGGGGTCGGTACTCACCATGGTGGTCAGGATGTATTTGTAGAAAGCGGAGGTCATGCCCAGCTCTGAGGCCTGGGAGCGAAGAAGCAGAAGGAACAAACATTGTGTTACATGGCGGAATCACCATCGTTACCTGTTATCATCAGTCCAGATCAGGCATGGGCCAAGGGCTGCGAGGAATTGTGGGAGTTGCAGTCCAGAACGCCTGGAGGGAGGGCTGACGTTGGCCCAGGCCTGCTTTAAAGTATTCTTCAGTAACCGTTCCGAGCCTTTGCTGTTTCCCGCTAGTAGTATGCTGTCATCCGCATATAGCAAATTGTTGGCTGTTCTCCCTCTGCCAAGGGCCACTCCACCCCGCTTCCCCCCAAGGACAGGGAGAGCCCTAACCCAATGCCGACCTTCTTGAGGATGAGATAGGAGACGGAGGCGTTGGCGTCCACGATGATGGTGGAGACCTTGTCGTCCCGGATCTCCTTCAGGAGCGGCGTGGGGTCGTTGGTGTCGTCCAGCATCCGGATGGAGAGCGTCTCCTTGGAGATCAGGAACTGGCGCACCAACTCCTCCAGCCGCAGCAGGCCTGCAAAGGGGGGGGGCATGGGGGCACCGAGGTCAGAGGTCAGCCAGGAGACACCCCCCCCCCCCCACTGCAAGACATCACCCCTAGACATACATGCACAGGCACATGCACAGGCACATCTTTTTGGGCCCATTAATATCAGCACTGATTTGTATACTAAGCAGAAGGCCTCCACTTCTGAGACCATTCCATGGTCTCCAAGGTAGTATTATTATTATTATTATTATTATTATTATTACTACTACTACTACTAATGTTTATATTATTGTTGTTATTGCTCTGTTACTCTATGTATGTCATACAATTAAAATATGTTCTGTTCCTGGTTTGAATCTATTATTTCCTGTGTAGTTGTGTGGTCCTTCCTTTGTTTTTGTGGCTGCCATGAACTAGGCGGAATTGGCTAAGATATTCATTGAAAAACTAGAGCAAGATGTGCATTAACAGGATGTCCCTCCTGCAGGAACAATGTTTTAGCAGTTTAATAAACATGATGATGATGATGATGATGATGATTATTATTTTATTGTATGACACAGCAAACAAGATAGATATGCTGGATTTCGTATCACAAAATCACAAGTCGAACACTTCCCAAGTGTCTAGGACTATGTGATGTATTTTCGGATGATGCGCGCAGATCCCAGCAGGGTGGCCTTTTGCAGTTGGCAGATCGTGATTTTGTCAATGTCTATTGTTTCCAAATGCCGGCTGAGATCTTTTGGCATGGCACCCAATGTGCCGATCACCACCGGGACCACCTGAACTGGTTTCTGCCAGAGTATTATTATTATTATTATTATTATTATTATTATTATTATTATTATTATTATGTTATTATTATTATTGTTATTATGTTATTATTATTATTATTTCATTTCTATCCCGCTTTTTCTCTTGGGGATGGGATTCAAAGCAGTATATAACATATAAAATTCATACAAATACATCCAACCTCAAGACATAATCAGTTAAAACATCATATCCCGATATATAAACCCAATTAACATATCAAATAAAACAATTTAAAAATGTACAGCGAGCACTATTTAAAGATCTCCATAAACTCCGGCCACTGAGGTTATTTGTCAAGTACAGTAGAGTCTCACTTATCCTACATTCACTTATCCAACGTTCTGGATTATCCAAAGCAGTCTGCCTTTTAATAGTCATGTTTTTGTAGTCAATGTTTTCAATATATGGTATTTCTGCCATGCATTTTCTCTCCCAAAGGAGACCCTCAGAGGGTCTCCTAGCTGCGTCTAAAGCATCTATTATTGTTATTGCTGTTGTTTTTATTATTGTTATTGTTATTATTTACATCTTGTTTTTTCTCTCACAAATCAAAGCTGATTTCCCAGCTTCATCTGTAAGCATCTATTATTATTATCATCATCATCCTGTTTTTTCTCTCCCAAGGGAGCCTAAGCGTGGGTCTCCAAATTGGATCCACAAAGCTGTTGTTGTTATTATTATTACGTCTTTTATCATTGCAAAAGTACAAGTATCTATGACAGGCATGGGCAAACTTCGGCCCTCCCTCCAGGTGTTTTGGACTCCAACTCCCACAATTCCTAACAGCCTAGCGGCTGTTAGGAATTGTGGGAGTTGGAGTCCAAAACACCTGGAGGGAGGGCCGAAGTTTGCCCATGCCTGATCAATGATAATTCATGATGACGAGTGCAAGGACTGGGGCGGCTGCACCGGAGGGAGGTGGGCTTCCGGAGAGGCCCCTCCCTGCCCGAAGGCCCGGCCCCCCTCCCTCTCCCCCCTCCCTCCCTTTGCTCACACTCGGCCTTGGCGCAGATGAGGCTGGCGGAGGGGTAGTTGAAGGACTTGAGGATGCGGGAGACGGCCAGGCTGACGTCCTCGTTGCTGGGGTACAGGCTGACCGAGGCGAAGCGCAGGTACTGCAGCTTGGGGGTCTCCTCGGGGCCCACCTTCACGTGCGGGATCTGCAAGCAGAGCAAGGCAAGAAAATAGATTACTCAGCCCCCCCTGGAAATTAATTTTTTTTAATTTTAATAGCAATTAAACAGAAAGATATATGTATTAATGCATATGGCAAATGCACCTCTGGCCATCACCGCCCCCCTGGATCACTGCAGCGCCCACCAGGGGGCGGTAGCGCCCACTTTGGGAATCACTGCACTATAGTGTGTCTATCTGTCATATCTATGGCTGCATGGCCATCTGCCGGAAGGGATTAGATGGTATCTTCCTGCCTGGAAGAAGTGGGCTGGACTGAAAAGCCCTTGGGGGTTCCTTCCAACTTTAGGATTCTATTATTGCTATTGCTATTATTATTATTATTATTATTATTGACACAACGACGTTGTATGACACAGCAAACAAGATAGATATGCTGGATTTCGTATCATAAAATCACAAGTCAAACACTTCCCAAGCGTTTAGGACTGTGTGATATTATTATTATTATTATTATTATTATTATTATTATTATTATTATTGTATGACGCAGCAAAGAAGATACATATGCTGGATTTTGTATCACAAAATCACAAGTCGAACACTTCCCAAGCGTTTAGGACTGTGTGATATTATTATTATTATTATTATTATTATTATTATTATTATTGTATGACGCAGCAAACAAGATACATATGCTGGATTTGTATCACAAAATCACAAGTCGAACACTTTCCAAGCGTTTAGGACTGTGTGATGTATTTTCGGATGACGCGCGCAGATCCCAGTAGGGTGGCCTTTTGCAGTTGTCAGATTGTAATTATTATTATTATTATTAATATTAAGCAGAGGTTGGATGGCCATCTGTCAGGAGGGATGGCATCTTCCTGCATGGACAAAAGATGATTGGACTGGAAGCCCCTTGGAATCTCTTCCAACTCTAGGATTCTAGTATGGCGATTATTATCATTGTTGTTGTTATTATTGTTAAGTTGGTGGATGGCCATCTGTCAGGAGGGATCGGATGGCGTTTTCCTTCCCACCTAGCAGAATAGGATTGGACTGGATGGCCCTTGGGGTCCCCTCCAACTCTAGGATTCTGTAATAGACATCCCACAGAACATACTGTGTCTAATATCTAATCACTGTTCCTATTGTAGTATTCTCCTGGATTCTGTATACTTGCTGCACGAGAGTGTGCCTTGTAAGCCGCCCACAGTCCCTTTTGGGAGGTGGTGGCGGGATATAAATAAAGCTATTTATTATTATTGGTACCGAGTGCTCTTTGATTGCACTATAAATCCCAGCAACTACAACTCCCAAACATCAAGGTCTATTTTCACCAAACTCCACCAGTATTGAGTATATTGAGTATCCGTGCTGAGTTTGGTTCAGATCCATCATTGTTTGGAATCCACAGCGCTCTCTGGATGGAGGTGAACTACAACTCCCAAACTCAAGGTCAATGCCCAACAAACTCTTCCAGTATTTTCTGTTGGTTGGGGAGTTCTGTGTGCCAAGTCTGGTTCAATTCCATTGCTGGTGGAATTCAGGGTGCTCTTTGATTGTAGGTGAACTACAAATCCCAGCAACTACAACTCCCAAATGACAAAATCAATCCTCCCCTCAACTCCACTAGTATTCAGATTGGGGAGTATGGGATATTTGTGCCAAATCTGGTCCACACTTTTATCAAGTTTGCTTATTGTTTATTGGTATATGTGATTTTATTTGTTTATGATTTGTTTTTTATTGCTGAGTTTTATATTGTTTGTTGCCTGGGCTTGGCCCCATGTAAGCCGCCCCGAGTCCCCTTGGGGAGATGGGGCGGGGAATAAAAATAAAATTATTATTATATTATTATTACAAATACATCCTGCGTATCAGAGATTTACATTACGATTCATAACAGGAGCAAAATGACAGTGATGAAGGAGCAACGAAAATAATGTTATGGTTGGGGGTCATCACCACATGAGGAACTGGATTAGGAAGGTTGAGAACCACTGAATTAGAATGTGGAAATTGTAATGTAATGTGTATTGGGGGTGGTGTTTAATTCTGTTGTACGATGCACAATAAAAGTTATTCTGTCCTGTTCTTGTCGTCCAAAGGTCCAGCCCTGGGGTCTTGGCTAAGCGTGGTGGACAACCTCCCCCTCCCCATAGGTCAGCACTGCAATGACCCTGCGATGACCGATGACCGCTTACCTCCTTCTCTCCGCAGATGTGGCTGACGATGGAGGCCGAGGCCGGGCTGGAGGCCGGACCCAGGACCGAGACCACGCCTTTGGGCAAGATCTGGCACACTGCGGGGGGTGCAAGGGCAACAACAAAACAACATTATGAATGGGTTTATTTACAGTATTTATATTCCACCCTTCTTTCTCACCCCGAAGGGGACTCAGGGCGGATCACATTACACATATAAGGCAAACATTCAATGCCTTAACATAGAACAAAGTGTCATGATCTCCAATCCTTGACATCTCTGGTCAGCTGAAAAGGAACAGATGCCAGCCATAAATCGGACCAGCCATAAAACCTCAATGACCCTCCGGTATGTGGGAGCCCCTATATATGTGGGCCAAAGAGAAGGTTCTCGCATTCAGTACAATAAAATCTGTTGGAATCTACCAGCGTGTCTTGGTGCTTTTTCCTTTGGAAGACTGACCCACAGCACAACTGGGAGAAAAGAACCCGACAATTTGTACCAAATGCCAGAACCTTCTCTTTGGCCCACATATATAGGGGCTCCCACATACTCGAGGGACATTGAGGTTTTATAGCTGGCCTGATTTATGGCTGGCATCTTGTCATCTGGTTCCTTGTCAGCCGACCAGAGATGTCAAGGATTGGAGATCATGACACAAAGACAGAGACAAACGCAGGTTCCGAACTGGCCTCGAACTCATGACCTCTTGGCCAGAGTGATTTGTTGCAGCTGGCTGCAGCTGGCTGCTCACCAGCCTGCGCCACAGCCCGGGCCTGAGTTAGTAAGCTCAACACAAACAGCCCACTTATATACAAAATAGAAAATAAATACGTTCAGCGACTGTTTGACTGTTAAACTTATTATACTGTTAAAAATCACAGTAAACACAAACAATATTGTATGAGTTTTATACAATCACTCTGAAATAATATCGGCGCCATGTGTTCTTGTGCCGAGTTGAACAAGAATCAGCCGACCACAATAGTTATAAACTTGACACTTGTTCTCCTTAGAGATACAGTAGAGTCTCACTTATCCAACATAAACGGGCCGGCAGAATGTTGGATAAGCGAATATGTTGGATAATAAGGAGGGATTAAGGAAAAGCCTATTAAACATCAAAATAGGTTATGATTTTACAAATTAAGCACCAAAACATCATGTTTAACAATGAATTTGACAGAAAAAGTAGTTCAATACACAGTAATGTTACATAGTAATTACTGTATTTACGAATTTAGCACCAAAACATCACAATGTATTGAAAACATTGACTACTAAAAGGCAGACTACCTTGGATAATCCAGAACGTTGGATAAGCAAATGTTGGATAAGTGAGACTCTACTGTACAGGTTTTTATGCATAGTGGAATCTAAATCAAAGGAACAAAATGTGGCTTTAAGCATTTGAAAGTTACCTATACAGAAAATAAATGTTTTATCAAGATGTAAATATATTTTACAAAATAAATGCATACACTTTTGTAACTATTGTAAGTACCCTAAAATGTGTTTTAGTACGTGATGTTCAATGGATATATTTGCAGCAAATGGGGCGTCATGGGTGATGCAATGCAATATAGTGCAGCCATGAGCAAACTTCG
The DNA here is from genome assembly GCF_035594765.1 of Anolis carolinensis. Taxonomy (NCBI): domain Eukaryota; kingdom Metazoa; phylum Chordata; class Lepidosauria; order Squamata; family Anolidae; genus Anolis; species Anolis carolinensis. The sequence goes on along the minus strand of NW_026943821.1, from coordinate 436,838 downwards.
GCCCTCCAGGTGTTTTGGACTTCAACTCCCACAATTCCTAACAGCCTACCGGCTGTTAGGAATTGTGGGAGTTGAAGTCCAAAACACCTGGAGGGCCGAAGTTTGCCCATGGCTGCACTATATAATGGGTCAGATCCAGGATGGGTGTTTTGTTTTGGTAATTCTATATATATAGACTAGCTTTGCCCGGCCACGCATTGCTGTGGCTTATGGGAATCCTTTGTTGGCCAGGTGGAATAGCAGTGAATAGCCTTGCAGTCTCAAAGCCTGGCCGTTTTCTGGAGTAGCTGGAGCTTTTTGTTGTATGAACGCAGAGGCATGGATGAGGGGTTGTGCTGCCTAGTTTAGTGTTTCTGGGATGTGTAGTTTTGTTGTTTTGTCCTAGGCCGAAATTTCATTACTCTTTTATATATATAGACTAGCTGTGCCCGGCCACGCGTTGCTGTGGCGAAGTATGGTGGTATGGGAAATAAAATATTGAGGAATTGGTGGTAGTTAAGGTAAAGGGTCCTGGGCTGAGTGGGTTGCTAGGAGACCAAGTGAGCGGAGCTTAGCCTTCTAACTGGCAGCAATTGGATAAAAACAATTATTCCTCTCCCTCTAATTAGGACCTTTTTTCTTTTCTTTTTGTTGTATCAACCTAGAGGCATGGATGAGGGGTTGTGCTGTCAATTTTCGAGGTTGTGGGGTGTTTACTTTTGTTGTTTTGTCCGCTGCCGTGATGCCATCACTCTTTTATATATATAGATATAGAGAGTGTATTGGGGGTGGTGTTTAATTCTGTTGTGCGACGCACCAAGACAATAAAAGTTATTCTATTCTAAGAAGAGAGATCTACGTGGGAGAATCGCTGCGAAGATTGCGGAGAAGGAGGCGAGAGTGACAAGGCTCGGTTCTGTGCAGAGCTTTGCAGGTATCTTGGCTTTCCATCAGGCTGAGTATCTATATATATAAAAGGGTAATGAAATTTTGGCCTAGGACAGAACAACAAAACTACACATCCCAGAAACACTAAACTTGGCAGCACAACCCCTCACCCATGCCTCTACGTTCATACAACAAAACGAAAAGAAAAATAAAGTCCTAATTACAGGGAGAGGAATAATTGTTTTTATCCAATTGCTGCCAGTTAGAAGGCTAAGCTCCGCCCACTTGGTCTCCTAGCAACTCACTCAGCCCAGGGGACAGGCAGAGTTAGGCCTCACTTAGACCTCTTCCACACTGCCTATAAACTACAGATTATCTGATTTTAACTGGATTGTATGGCAGTGTAGACTCAAGGCCCTTCCACACAGCTATGTAACCCATTTATAATGGACTTAATGTCATGGGGAAACCTTTACCCTTGACCTTAACTGCCACCAATTCCTCAATACTTTATTTCCCAGACCACCACACTTTGCCACAGCAATGCGTGGCCAGGCACAGCTAGTAAAATATATATCCTTTAGTGAAGCAAAACTGCCCCGTGCCGTTTGTCTTTGCATTTGCTTCCCTTCGGTCTCATACCCGATGTGTCCGGACGGACCACAAATCCCATCGCTCCAAGACCAACACAATGGGATAATGGGAGTTGCAACGCCACCCAACTGGTTTAGCTTTAAATCACGATCATCCCAAGACTTGCCATTGGGAAACGGACGTTTGGGATTCTCCCAAAGTGTCACCAAATTAAAGATTGTACAAATTATACGGGCTGTGGCGTATAGCCAGTTGCAATAAATCACTACTGACCAAGAGGTCATGAGTTCGAATCCAGATGAGAATAATGATTGGATCAGAGTTGGATAGTCTTATCTTAAATTTGAGCTTGATGTAAATATTCAAAAACATTTAACCTACTGATGCCTCTCTATTAATGTAATTTTATTGGTATGTATTTTTATTTCTGAAATTTCCCACCCTCGTCTTATACTGGAGTCAATGTTTTCCCAGTCTTTTTTGTGGTAAAATTAGGTGCCTCGGCTTATACTTGGGTCGGCTTATACTCGAGTATATACGGTAAGTAAATAACTCTTCCAGGAGTTGATCTGCCTTTTTAACTAGGACTCGGATATTTGTAACCTGGGGACAGCCTGCAGTGACATTGGTGTGAACAGGGAGCCAGAGGAAGAAAGAAAGAAAGAAAGAAAGAAAGAAAGAAAGAAAGAAAGAAAGAAAGAAAGAAAGAAAGAAAGAGCAAGAAAGGGAGGGAGGGGGAGGAGGGCGGGGACGCACTGGTGTCGGTGGTCTCGTACTGGCTGTCCTGCTGCAGCTCAAAGATCTCGACCTCCACCCGCGCTTTGGCCGGCACCTCGATGATGCTGTTGATGTGCTCCCGGGCCAAGGCCAGGGCCAGGCGCTCCCCACGGCCGCAGACGGTCTGGTCATCCAAGATGGCAGCTGGACGGGAGGCAGGGAGAGAAGGAAACACACCGCCATCAGCACAAAGACTGCCTGCGCTCCAGGTCAAACGTGTTGGGAATCACCCTGGACTACTCACGTCTAGATGTAGTCAGATAGGTGATAGAGTTAGATGGAGGGAATCCTTTCCCTGTTTCCAAAGCATGTCTAGATAGGCTTTACTGTGTTTCACTCACATCCCTTACTTTGAAGTTAGTAGAAATGTGAATCTCCAGGGACACTAACTTCTCATTGGTCAGAATGACTTTTATGGCCCCAATAAACTGGAACCCTTTTTGGTTCTCTCTTCTCCCTTTGTTCTCCTAGCTAACAAGAAGCATCTTGCTGTCTCTCCTGGCAAGATGTAACTATTTAGATGTTTGTTATTTTTCCTTAGAAACCAGTCTAGAGTAGACTAGACAGCTCCCAAGCCTTTCTATCTACAATGGAGTTCTTTTTACCTGAATAAATACTTTTTGAACTTTTATTGAGACTCTGCAGTCCATTGCAATCCTAAATGGTCAAAGGCTTCTCTTTGCTCGCCCCATGTAAATAACTGTTGCATTTGAAAGCTTTTGCTTTTGCTACTCTGCTGCATTTTGGTGGAATCTCCCCAGAGAGGGTTAAATTGAGTCTAACTGCTCAGAGATTACCACAACAAAATGTGGTCTCTTCCAACTTTATTATTCTATCATTATTACTATTATGGTCCGGCTTTATCTCTCCAAAAGAGAGGGTCAAAGTGGCTGACCACCAGGCCAATATGGGGCTGCCCTCCCCCATTATTCCCTCTCCCGGTTGCAGCCCCCTTGGCACCTTGGAAGGGTTTAGGAAAAGCCTGAAAACTTGGCTCTTCACACAGGCTTTTGAATAAGTACAACCCATTTGAATGTTAAATTCTTATGCTAATGGTTATCCCTGATTGGTTGCATCCGCACAGGTAATTTCTCTAATAGCCTCAGGGTTCAACTCACTTTTGGGTTCTACCCCATGTCCTTATAGCACTTTTAACTTCCTCCATGTTTACAAGTCTCACTTAGTGCACTTTTGACCAGCCCATCCTTATGTTTTATTGCTGCGTTTTAACTTTGTCTTATTAATGGTTATGATTTTATTGTATATTTTAATTTTCATTCGTGCATTTTCGGTATTTGATTTTATTGTATGTATGCTTGCTTTTTATTTGTAAGCCGCGCCAAGTCCCTGCGGGGAGATGGAGGTGGGGTACAAGAATAAAATTATTATCATTATTATTATTATTATTATTATTATTATTATTATTATTATTGCCTTGCCTCCCTGTCCTGATTTATCCCCCTTAGCCTTCAAAGGGACAGGAAGGGATAACGAATGGAGGGCAAGAGGGGACCGTCCGTCCACCCCTCCGTCCATCCCTCCCTCCCTCCCTCCGGATGCCCCTTGGGAGCCCCTTGGGTGCCGCCTGGGCCCTGCTTACCCATGCGGAGGGAGGAGAGCACCTCCAGGCTCTTGTGGGCCAAGGCGAGAATCAGCAGCAGCAGCAGCGCGGGCAAAGCCGGCATCTTCTACCCCTCCTCATGGAGAAAGTTCGGCCGTGGCCCCTGCGCTGCCACCTGAGGAGAAGGGGAGGGAGGGAGGGGGGAAGGAAAAAAGGAAGGAAGAAAGGAAGGGAGAAAAAACAGAATTAAATTAAGGGCTTTTGACCCTTCATCCCAGCAGGAATAACTCATCATCCTCATCATCATCTTTCGGAGGGAGTTTCATGGATTCTAACTGGATTGTTTAATACCAATGATATTTGCACTTTTTACCTTTGTCAACTCGGTATAGACACAGGGTCTATTCCCACCCCAATTTGCACTTCCAAGAATTTGCAGCACTTTATCAGTCACCTCGTGTTTACTATATTTGTATGGTGCACCTTACCCAGTCTACTTTTACAATCTCTCCGTTTTAATCCATGTTTTTATTAATTCTTGTTTTTTACTGGCTAATGTTTAATTTTTTATAATTGTGCATGTTTTTTGTCTATTGTTGTGTTTTATATTGCTATTGTTTTTATCCGGACTTGGCCCCATGTAAGCCGCCTTGAGTCCCCTTTGGGGAGATAGAGGCGGGGTATAAAAATAAAGTTATTATTATTATTATTATTATTAATACCGCAGACATCAGAAGAGCTTCAAGGCCAAGAGCAAGCCAGGAGAGTCAAGACAAATCTCCACCCAGAGGAAAGGTCTTCTTGCCAGACATCAAGGGAACCACTGATGAAGAAGCACAACCTACAAACCATCTACAGACCCACAAAGAAAATCCAACGAATGCTACGGTCAGCAAAGGACAAGAGGGATCCTCTCTCTTCTGCAGGAGTCTACCGGAAACCATGCAGCTGTGGACAAGTCTACATAGGGACCACCACACGCAGCACCCAAACATGAGTCAAAGAACATGAGAGGCACTGCAGACTAACGCAACCAGAGAAATCAGCCACAGCAGAGCATGCGATGAACCAACCTGGACACAGCATATTATTTGAGAACACAGAAATGCTGGACCACTCCAACAACTATCATGTCAGACTACACAGAGAAGCCATTGAAATCCACAAGCATGTGGACAACTTCAACAGAAAGGAGGAAACCATGAAAATGAACAAAACAAAATATGGCTACCAGTATTAAAAAACTCAAAAATCAGAACAGTAAATAAGAAGCAACACTCTGCAAACAGAGGAGTTCCAGACATGAATCAACCAAAGGCAGCTAACGACTCTCCAGGCAGGAAGAAGCCAGGAGATGAAGCTATTCAATGCTAATTGAGGTGATTAACTGCAACATTCACACTGGCCTCCAACTGACAAGAGTTCTTCTCTCACCCTGGACTTTCCACAGATATATATAAACCTCATTGCTCAGTTTCTCCATACCTCACAACCTCTGAGCACTGATATTTAATTCTGTTTTAATGTTTGTATATATTTTTAGATTTTAAAATTGTTATCAAAAGGTTTTTAATGTAAAGCCACTCTGAGTCTCCTGGTAGAGAAAAAGCGGGATATAGTAGCAGTAGTAGTAATAGTAATAATGATAATAATGTTAAAGCTCTTGTGCCTGGTGGGCCTCCCTCCTTTTGCACTTGAGTTTGTCCTGCTCTGAGCTGAGTCAGCAGCAGCGTCCGTCCGTCTGTCCGTCCGTCCGCACGGCTGTTCTCACCTTGAGCGTTAAGGTGCATTTCCCCTTTAGCCACAAAACCAAGCCATAGGCCATGGAGACAGAAGGAAGTAACTTGAATCCACAGAAAGGTAACTTGTAATTGCTGTTGTTCTGATTTATCTGCATAACCAAATAAAACTATATATTTAAAAAGAGAGGGGAAAGATGGATCGCAGAATGATATTCTGCAAAAGGAAGCCCCACTAGTTTCTCTCCAGAGTCTGGTCACTGGTGGCAGGAGGGGCTTCCCATCCCAAAAATCCTTATTATTATGTTTATTATGCTTATATCTACCCCAGTTTTTCTCTCCACAAGGAGACTCTAAGCGGCTATGTATCGATTATTAGTATTAGAATGCATCATCATCATCATCATGATGTTTATTTATGCCCCACTTTTTCTCTCCGCAGCGGGATAAACTGCTAAGCTGAAGAAAATCCTGCCAATCAAAAGGTTGGCAGTTCAAGCCCGGGTCGGGTGAGCACCCGCCATCAGCCCGAGCTCCCTGCCCACCTAGCAGATTGAAAACAGAAGCGTGAATAGATAAATAGGTACCACTTTAGCCCGTTTATGTTGGATAAGTGAGACTCTACTGTATTATTATTCTGTCCATAAGGAGATGCAAAGCGGCTATGCGCCAGCCCTGGAGAGACTTTGCCCAGGGGTCAGAATGGATGTCCTCTGGGGTCCCCTCCACACTGTGTTTCCTCTCATTTTTGCTACAAACCCAAGGAGCAGATTTCGGTGCATTATTTTCATCAGGGAAGTGTTACAAGGAGGGGAAGGTGAGGCCGGGCCGGCCCTGGACGTGGAGGAGCCTCTTCCTCATTCGCAGGAATCAAGGAGACCTGGACCAACGTGACCCTGAATGAACTCGCAGCCTTTGCATATTCAAATCTGGCTCCGCCTTCCCCACCCCTCCCTCCCCATCAGGATGAGTTTCCCACTCCCTTCTCACCAGGGCACCTGAGGCCAGGTACAGCAAGCACAACCACGGAACAAGGGGGACACACACACACACACACACACACACAACAATCCACAGCCCCCCCCCCCCCCCACACACACACCCACGTGTGGATTCTGGGCCTTGCACAAGGACCGTTCCCAGGCTGCTTTCCCCTCGGCTTGGGCATCCCCATCCCAGGCAGTCACCGTTGCCTGGCAACCGGATGCTGCTAAGGAGGCGTTGCTAGGCGCCGCCTCCCAAAGAGAGCAGCCACTGAAGAACATTTGCAATTTGGGATGTCATTTGGCCCTGGTTGCAACACATGTCGTAATAAACCCATCTTATAGTGCAGATTGATCTACCTTACATGGTCTGCATACCCTCATGGGATCCAGTTTGAACTGCACTGAACTGGAATATAGTGCGTCTACACTGCCCATGTAATGCAGATCACTCTGGCTCAGCAGATGGGGCCGCAAGGCGCTCCTCAACTGCCAGCAAATACCAGCATGGAACACTGCGATTTTTGTTCCTGGGTTATCAATGCCATTATTTCCTAATAAAAGGATGGAAGAATAATCTATATATATAAAAGGGTAATGAAATTTCGGCCTAGGACAAAACAACAAAACTACACACCCCAGAAACACTAAACTTGGAAGCACAACCCCTCATCCATGCCTCTACGTTCATACAACAAAAAGCTCCAGCTACTCCAGAAAACGGCCAGGCTTTGAGGCTGCAAGGCTATTCACTGCTATTCCACCTGGCCAACAAAGGATTCCCATAAGCCACAGCAACGCGTGGCCGGGCAAAGCTAGTAACTTTCTATAGTACTAGCTTTGCCCGGCCACGCATTGCTGTGGCTTATGCTTTCAGAGTGTTGCTCTTTATTTACTGTCCTGATTTTAGAGATTATATTGTTCTGTATTATTATATCACAGTAATTATTACATATTATATTTATAATCTTATATTATCTGCTTAGAACTGGATTATATGAGGCCCCTTCTACACAGCTGTATAAAATGCACACTGAAGTGGATTATATGGCAGTGTGGACTCAAGATAATCCAGTTCAAAGCAGATAATATAAGATTATAAATGGGTTATATAGCTGTGTGGAAGGGCCTTGAGTCTACACTGCCATATAATCCAGTTCAAATCAGATAATCTGTATTTTATAGGCAGTGAGGAAGAGGCCTAAGTGAGGCCTAACTCTGCCTGTCCCCTGGGCTGACAGGGTTGCTAGGAGACCAAGTGGGTGGAGCTTAGCCTTCTAACTGGCAGCAATTGGATAAAAACAATTATTCCTCTCCCTCTAATTAGGACTTTATTTTTTTTCTTTTTGTTGTATGAACGTAGAGGCATGGGTGAGGGGTTGTGCTGCCAAGTTTAGTGTTTCTGGGATGTGTAGTTTTGTTGTTTTGTCCTAGGCTGAAATTTCATTACCCTTTTATCTATATATAGATAATATAATAGCAAAATACATAATACAATATATAATAATAGCAATATGTGTTATATATAAAATAAATATAATTATAATATCTATACACATCATCTATACACATAACTTGGCACAGAGAAGCCCCATGACCAACTGAACATACCACAGGGATTAGTGGGAAGGCACCTTGATTGAGAGAGCTATAGTTCACCTACATCCAGGAAAACTGTGACCCCCACTGACAACGGACTGGGAGTTGTAGTTCACCTTTGTCTAGAATCCGGCCGACAACAAATCTGGACTAAAGTTGCCACACAGACCCAACATGGCCAACTGCGAATACTGGCAGGGTTTGGGTGTGATTGCCCTTGGAGTCTGGGAGTTGTAGTTCTCCCTTATCCAGAGAACACTAAACCCAGGCAATGACAGATCTGGACCAAACTTAAGAGATATTGCCTAACATCCCAAAACAAACAATGCTTTCTTTTAATAACCCGGGCACCACCGGGTCCTCAAGCTAGTAATAATAATGATGATGATGATGATAACAACAACAACGCTATGTAACACTGTGGTTTTTGTTCCTAGGTTATAAGTGTCATTATTTCCTAATTGGTTCTATCATAAAAACAAGGGAAAAGCTGAATAAACTGCAAAACCTTTGTCTTTGCAGAAGGGACATGATCCTGTTACGAATATCCCATCAGCAAGTCTCAACCCATTGCATCCTAGTCTGGGCAAAACCAAGTATCTCGAGTAGAACAACTACAGTAGAGTCTCACTTATCCAACATTCGCTTATCCAACATTCTGGATTATCCAACGCAGTCTGCCTTTTAGTAGCCAATGTTTTTGTAGTCAATCTTTTCAATACATTGTGATAATTTGGTGCTAAATTCATAAATACAGCAATTACTACATAGCATTACTGCGTATTGAACTACATGTTTTGGTGCTTAATTTGTAAAAGCATAACCTAATTTGATGTTTAATAGGCTTTTCCTTAATCCCTCCTTATTATCCAACATTTTCACTTATCCAACATTCTTCCGGCCTGTTTATGTTGGATAAGTGAGTCTCTACTGTACTTTCAAAGTAAGGACTGTGCAATTACACAGGAAACAACACTTTCAAACCAGGAGCAGGGTTTTTCCTTCTTCTAAATTTTGTGGTAACTCTTCAACACCCCTGTTGCCATGTCTTTTCTGCAACATTTGCCTCTTAACTGTCCTTTCGCTGGACGAGAACCCAAGGCCAGAGAAGGCCACGGAAGGCCACGGAAGGCCCTGCAGCCTTTTCCCGCCGGGCTCCAAAGCGCCCCTCCCTCCTCATTGACTTGCATGAGCCTCCTTCGCATTCAGGGCACATTCAGGGGAGACACACTGGCATCCCGAGTCCAGGCCACAACAGGCACGTTCCTCAAAAACCCAACAAACACAACATCTCCTTCTGGCTTTGGAAGAGCGTGGACATGTCTCTTGCAGCCTGGGATTGGATGCAGATGTTCAGCCGAGGATGGTGTGGTTGTCATTGTTGTCTTGGGTTGCTGTGAGTTTTGCGGGCTGTCTGGCCATGTTCCAGAAGCATTCTCTCCTGACGTTTCGGCCACATCTATTTATTTTTATTTATTTCCAATATTTCTATCCCGCCCTTCTCACCCGAAGGGACTCAGGGTGGCATACAATTGGCAACAATTCGATGCCGATACATCATTAAAAACAACAAAATAAAGATAAAGATATATTACAACCAATTAAATACAGTATAAAACATAAAACATATGCTTAAAATCCATTCGTCCAATATCCTCCAACTTTATCCATATAACAGTCTGACATCCTCAGAGGTCACTTGCTTCACAACCTCTGAGGTTGCCTGCCATAGATGTGGGAGAAACGTCAGGAGAGAATGCTTCTGGAACATGGCCAGACAGCCCAGAAAACACACAACAACCCTGTGATTCCAGCCATGAAAGCCTTCGACAACACACACACACACACACACATCTGTGGAATAATGTCCAGTGTGGGAGAAAGAATTCTTGTCTGCTTGAGGCAAGTGTAGATGTTACCATTGGCCACCTTGATTAGCATTGAATAGCCTTGCAGCTTCAAAGCCTGGCTGCTTCCTTCCTGGGGGAGCCCTTTGTTGGGAGGAGTTAGCTGGCCCTGATAGTTTCCTGTCTGGAATTCCCCTGTTTTCTGAGTGGTATTGTTTATTTACTGCCCTGATTCTAGAGTTTTCTTTTTAATACCGGGAGTCGGATTGTGTTCATTTTCACGGTTCCCTCCTTTCTGTTGAAATTGTCCACCTGCTTCTTGTGGATTTCAGTGGCTTCTCTGTGTCATCTGGCATGATAGTTGTGAGAGTGGTCCAGCATTTCTGTTTTCTCAAATAATGTTTTGTGTCCAGCCCTTCCAACTCTAGGATTCGACTGTTATTGTCGTTGTTATTAGTAATAGGGCATAGGTTGGACTGGATGGCCCTTGGATCCCTTCCAACTCTAGGATTCAACTGTTGTTGTTGTTGTTAATAGGACGTAGGTTGGACTGGATGGCCCTTGGAGTCCCAACTCTAGGATTCTACTATTATTGTTGCTATTGTTGTTGTTAGTAATAGGGCATAGGTTGGACTGAGTGGCCCTTGGATCCCTTCTAACTCTAGGATTCTACTGTTGTTGTTGTTGTTGTTGTTAGTAATAGGGCATAGGTTGGACTGAGTGGCCCTTGGATCCCTTCTAACTCTAGGATTCTACTGTCGTTGTTGTTGTTGTTAGTAATAGGGCATAGGTTGGACTGGATGGCCCTTGGAGTCCCAACTCTAGGATTCTACTGTCGTTGTTGTTGTTGTTATTAGTAACAGGGCATAGGTAGGACCGGATGGCCCTCCCGCTGAAGGATTCCATCCCCACCTCTCTCTCGGTCGTGCCTCCCTCTGGGCTCTCTCTCTCTCTCTCTCTCTCTCTCTCTCTCTCTCTCTCCCTCCTCGGGTGCCAATCCCTCCCTCCCACCTGTTTCTCTGGGAAGCGCCGAGTGACTCTGCGACCGCGGCGCAGGGAATCCGCCCTCGGATCTAGCGCTTCCTCCACAGCAGGAGCAGCAGCACCATCGGGCTTTGCAGGCGCCTCCGGAGGGACCGGGATCGGCGCCGTGGAAGCGGAGGCGGACAGGCGCCAGGGGAGGGCAGGGGCCACCACCAAGCTGCCAACACCGCTGCCAACACCCCGATGATGATGATGGAGAAGGAGGAGGAGGAGGATCCCGGCTGGAAACACGTGGCTGCCTTGGACCCCAAAAGGAGGCAACACGGAGTGGCCGTTGGTGCAAGAGCCACCGGGTGACCTTGAGCAAAGCGCACTCTCTCAGCCTCAGGCCACAGCCTACAGGCCCACCCCAAGGTTAAGAAACCCCAAGGAAATGTGCCTTCTGGGACTATTTAGGGAGGGAGTTTGCCAGGGAGATAAAGAGATTTGTCAATACAGCCAGAATCATAACGCTAGAAAAAAATGTTCTTTTCCTGTTTAATCCTGCGGTCCTTACTTTGCAAGTCATTGTTCTACTCCAGAAACTTTGTTTTTGTGCCACAAACGAGGTTGAATGGATTGAGACGTGATGATGAGACACTCATTGAAAAACTAAAGCAAAATACGCAACTGCAGGACAATGCCCCTCCTGCAAAGACAAAGTTTTTGCAGTTTGATAAACTTTTCCCTGTTTAGGAAATAATGGCCTTACGGCCCAGGAAAGAAAATCCTGTGATAGCGAAATCCTGGGAGGGCGAAAGAGAGTGACTTCAGAGACCGGAGAGACCGGTTTTCAGAATACGTACCAATGGCCGAGCTGCCTAATAGGCTGCGAGGTAAAATAATGAAGGGTTTGCAAAGATATGGAGGCCGGCTTTTGTATATTTAGAAAGGAGGAAATATTTTAAGGAATATACAAGGAAAGGTATTATCTATCTATATATTGTTATGGTTCATACAGAAACACCAGAGACACTCCAAGTGGCCAGCTACAAGTCAAAGAACGTTTTGTATCATGCCAAGTGTTTTACACTTTGTTTGTGTTTTCAAATATACAACTTGTACCCTCGGTTTGCGTTTGACATGATACATAAATAAATAAATCTATCTATACAACGAAGTTTCTGGAGCGCAACAACTCTTTTCAAAGGAAGGGCCGCACAATTTCATAGGAATACTTTCAACCCAGGAAGAGAACGGCTTCCAGATTTTGTTGTTTCCTTGGAGAAGCTCAGAGAGTGATTTCAGGGCACGGGGTGAGATCTGGGCGGCCTTTACACTCGTGGCAGAAGCAAATGTGACTCATGGCTGCCGGCTCCTTTGGGGGGCAAACGGGGGCCATTTCAGGCCACGCTGAAGCGGGTGTTTTAACAACATTCCAAAAATAAACAAGAGCAAAACATTTCAGCTCTCCTCCTTCGATAAACACTCACCCATCTATTGAATAGTCTTATAATAATAATAATAATAATAATAATAATAATAATAATAATATACTTTGATTGAAGTCAAAAATCAGAAATTCCTCAAAGCACAGCAGACAAAAAACCAGTACAAGAAAACCGCACTACCAACTAGAGCTGACAGCTGGCACAACAAAACATTGCATGGAAAGTTCCTTGACAAAATTGAAGGAAAAGCTGATAAGGAGAAGACCTGGCTCTGGCTCACAAATGGGACCCTGAAGAAGGAAGGAGACAGAAGGCCTGATCCTTGCAGCCCAGAAACAAGCCATCAGAACAAAGGCCAAGACCGAAAAATCAGCTCATGACCCAAAATGCAGACTGTGCAAGGAAACCTACGAAACCATTGATCATATCCTCAGCTGCTGTAAGAAAATCGCACAGACAGACTACAAACAGAGGCACAACTACGTGGCCCAAAGGATTCATTGGAACTTATGCCTCAAGTACCACCTCCCAGCAGCAAAGAACTGGTGGGATCACAAACCTGCAAAAGTCTTGGAAAATGAGCACGCAAAGATACTGTGGGACTTCCGAATCCAGACTGACAAAGTTCTGGAACACAACACACCAGACATCACAGTTGTGGAGAAGAAAAAGGTTTGGATCATTGATGTTGCCATCCCAGGTGACAGTTGCATTGACGAAAAACAACAGGAAAAACTCAGCCGCTATCAGGACCTCAAGATTGAACTTCAAAGACTCTGGCAGAAACCAGTACAGGTGGTCCCGGTGGTGATGGGCACACTGGGTGTCATCCCAAAAGATCTCAGCCGGCATTTGGAAACAATAGACATTGACAAAATTACGATCTGCCAACTGCAAAAGGCCACCTTACTGGGATCTGCAGCAGCATCTGAAAATACATCACACAGTCCTAGACGCTTGGGAAGTGTTCGACTTGTGATTTTGTGAAACGAAATCCAGCATGTCTATCTTGTTTGTTGTGTCATAATGAAATAATAATAATAATAATAATAATAATAATAATAATAATAATAATAATAATACTTTATTTGTATCCTGCTCTATCTCCCCAAAGGGACTCAGGGTGTTTCCAACACAGGCAAAACATCCAGGTCTTCACTTTTATGAAACAGACTTGGGCCCAAACCCTGGTTCCCTGCAACACTGACAGATGCAACCAACTGCTCTGCAATGGGCTGCTGTCAGGAAACCGGTACCAGAAGGCCCATCATCCCCACACACAATCCTTCGATGTCAGCATGACCACTTATTAGTCTCCTTCCTTTAAGGCAGTGTTTTTCAACCTAGGGGTCGGGACCCCTGGGGGGGTCGCAAGGGGGTGTCAGAGGGGTCACCAAAGACCCCAGAAAGCACTACAACTCCCAAATGTCAAGATCCGTTTTCCTCAAACTTCACATTTGGGCTTGTTGAGTATTTGTGTCAAGTTTGGTCCAGATCCATCATTGTTTGGAATCCACAGCGCTCTCTGGATATGGGTGAACTACAACTCCCAAACTCGAGGTCAATGCCCACCAAACCCTTCCAGTATTTTCTGCTGGTTATGGGGGCTCTGTGTTCCAAATTTGGTTCAATGCCATCATTGGTGGAGTTCCAAAAGCTCTTTGATTGTAGGTGAACCATAAATCCCAGCAACTACAACTCCCAAATGGCAAAATCAATCCTCCCAACCCTCCTGTATTCAGATTTGGGCGTATAAGGTTTGTACCAAATTTGGTCCAGTGAATGAAAATACATCCTGCATATCAGATACTGACATTATGATTTGCAACAGGAGCAAAACAACAGTGATGAAGGAGCAACAAAAACAATGTGATGGTTGGGGGTCAGCACAACATAAGGCCAACGGAGAATTTGGGGAAATGGCATCAGGGAGTAAGAGCTTCTGCTAAGTGGCCCAGAAGACAGGAGTGGGCCTTGCCCTCCCAGAGGGATCCAGTATCCCATCCCAGTCCTATTCAGGGGTCAATGGTTTTTGTTTTCCTGGCCTCTGCAGCCGGAGGACTCACTCTGGGCCTGGAAGGCCTTCCCATTGCAGCACTTTAGGACTTGAAAAAAGCAAGGGAAACACCAGGGTGTGAAGTGCTGCCGGATCAAAACACTTTCCAGGAAGGCTCCCTGAGAGAGACTCAAGCAAAGGGCGGGGAAAGGAAGGAAGGAAAGAAATAAAAAAAGATGGAGGGAAGGAGAGAAGGAAGGGATCAAATGCAAACCCAGGAAGGCGCAGGAGGGAAAGCCCATGCGTTTGCTTGGGGGGCTCCTGGCCCGAGGGTCCATGAGATAAATCACAACCCTTGATGGCCGGGAAAGGCAGCACGCAGGAGGAAGCCTGGCTGGTTCCCTGTCAGGACTGCTATTAAAATGCACACGAGCCCTGATGGCAAAGCAGAAGCACCGTAACAACAATGACAACCGTTATTATCATCATCATCATCATCATCACCTCCCCGATGGCGAATACAACAGGGTTAAAATGGAGTGATAACACACAACACTATTAAATCGCATATAAAAGGTAAAGGTTTTCCCCTGACGTTAAGTCCAGTCATGTCTGACTCTGAGGGTTGGTGCTCATCTCCATTTCTAGGCTGAAGAGCTGGTGTTGTCCGTAGACACCTCCAAGGTCATGTGGCTACAGGCATGATAATAATAATAATAATAATAATAATAATAATAATAATAATAATAATAAGATCTCAGCCGGCATTTGGAAACAATAGACATTATCACAATCTGCCAACTGCAAAAGGCCGCCCGACTGGGATCTGCGCGCATCATCTGAAAATACATCGCACAGTCCTAGACACTTGGGAAGTGTTCGACTTGGGATTTTGTGATACGAAATCCAGCATGTCTAGCTTGTTTGCTGTGTCATAATAAAATAATAATAGCAATAATAATAGCAATAATAATAGTAATCGTAATAATAGTTTTAGTAGTAATAATAAAAATAGTAATAGTGATAATAGTAATAATAAGTAAATGTAAAGGTTTTCCCCTGACGTTAAGTCCAGTCGTGACCGACTCTGGGGGTTGGTGGTCATCTCCATTTCTAAGCTGAAGAGCCAGTGTTGTCCGTAGACACCTCCAAGGTCATGTGGCCACAGGCATGACTGCATGGAGCAGTACCTATTGATCTACTCACATTGGCATGTTTTCGAACAGCTAGGTTGGCAGGAGCTGGGGCTAACAGCAGGCGCTCATTCCGCTCCCGGGATTTGAACCTGGGACCTTTCTGTCTGCAAGTTCAGCAGCTCAGCGCTTTAACACACTGCGCCATGACCAGGGGCCATAAATCGCATATACTGTCACAAAACCAACACACGGCTACAGCAACCAAATGCAGGTTGAAATTCCCCAGTGACATTTTAAATTTCTGCCTGGCTTTTGAAGCTGCCAGTACTCGTTTCGCCTTTGTGAGCTGCTTTGGATCCTAGATAGGGGAAAGGAGAGGAATAATAATAATAATAATAATAATAATAATAATAATAATAATCTGAGTGATTTGCATCTGCAGGAAGCGGCTGGTTTTGGCGACTTCTAATGGTCCCCTCGCATTCTGCCCAAAGCAAGCAAACTTTTAAGCAGAGGTTGGACGGCCATCTGTCGGGAGGGATCAGATGTGTTATCCTTCATGGCAGAAAGAAAGGGGTTGGACTGGATAACCTTTGAGGATCCCTTCTGGTTCTATGATGAGGCGCATCAAGTAAAATAAGAGCTTGGGTCAAGAAGGATCAGATGGTGTCTTCCTAAATAATAGAGGACAGTTCGACCAGATGGCCTTTTGGGGTCTCTCTTCCAATTACTTTGTATAATAAGGGAGACTCATTAAGTAAGAGTTTGGATGGCCATCTGTCAGGAGGGATCCGATGGTGCCTCCCTGCCTGGCAGAACAAGTTTGGACTGGATGGCCTTTGGGGGCACCTTCCGACTCTAGGATCCTATGATATCATCTCTTCCTCTTGATCATCTCTATGGACATCTATTTAGGGCTGGATGGCCATCTGTCAGGAGGCATTTCCCCCAATGCACGCCCAGCAATGGGCAGCCTCCCCAAAGACAGGCCTCGAGTTGCAGAAAAAGGGAAAGAAAACCCCACAATGCAGGGCGGATGGAGGTATGAGTGCAGTTCCCATCATCCCCGTGAGCTGAGCAGCTGATGGGAGCTGCAGTCTCTGGAAACGAACTGTAGCCGTTGGGAGGGAAGATTATAAAAGCAAGCCCCGCATCCAACCCTCTTTCCATCTCTCTCTCTCTCCATCTATCTTTCCAAACTATCTGTCTATCATTTGTGAGATGGATGGAGCCTGTGGCAGCAGCACGGCAGCGGAATGAATAAATAAAGAGCAGAATGAAGACGACAAGTAACAAAGAACAGGGAGAAAGAGAAGAAAGGGGGGGATGCAGAGACCCAGGCAACACTGTCTCGCTCCCAAGCTTAGGATTTCTGTACTACAACTCCCACAATCCCCAGCCAGCGCCTAAGGAAGTCTGGGAGATTCTTGTCCAGGCATGGGCACACTTGGGCTGTCCCTACAGGTGTTTTGGACAACAACTCCCACCATTTCTAACAGCCTCAGGCCCCTTCCTTTTCCCCCTCAGCCGCTTCCAACTATATTACTACCATTATTATTATTATTATTACAGAAGCTGGGTGGTCATCTGTCAGGAGGGCTTGGATTGCGCTTTCCTGTCTGGCAGAAGGCAGTTGGACTAGATGTCCTTTGGGTGTCCCTTCCTACTACAGTATATTATTATTATTAGTATTCTTCTTATTATTATTATTATTATTATTATTATTATTATTATAGAGGGTGGGTGGCCATCTGTCAGGAGGGCTTGGATTGTGCTTTCCTGCCTGGCAGAAGGCAATTGAGTTAGATATCCTTTGGGTGTCCCTTCCAACTACAGTATATTATTATTATTATTACTACTACTACTACTACTACTACTACTATTACTTCTACTATTCTTACTATTATTATAACAGAAGCTGGGTGGCCATCTGTCGGGAGGTAGATTGCGCTTTCCTGCCTGGCAGAAGGCAGTTGGACTAGATGTCCTTTGGGTGTCCCTTACAACTACAGTATATTATTATTATTAGTATTATTACAGTAGAGTCTCACTTATCCAACACTCGCTTATCCAACGTTCTGGATTATCCAACACATTTTTGGAGTCAATGTTTTCAATATATCGTGATATTTTGGTGCTAAATTCATAAATACAGTAATTACTACATAGCATTACTGTGTATTGAACTGCTTTTTCTGCCAAATTTGTTGTATAACATGATGTTTGGGTGCTTCATTTGTAAAATCATGACCTAATTTGATGTTTAATAGGCTTTTCCTTAATGCCTCCTTATTATCCAACATATTCGCTTCTCCAACATTCTGCTGGCCCGTTTATGTTGGATAAGTGAGACTCTACTGTATTACTATTCTTATTACTATTCTTATTACTATTCTTCTTATTATTATTATTACGGAGGCTGGGTGGCCATCTGTGGGAGGGCTTGGCTTGCGCTTTCCTGCCTGGCAGAAGGGGGTTGAACGGGATGGCCTTTGGGGTTCCTTCCGACTGTAGGATTCTGTCTGTCTCCTTCTTTAAATTCTTTAATCAGAGGCTGGCTGTGCATCTGTCGGGCGGGCTTAGATCGTGCCTTCCTGCCTTTTAGCA
This sequence comes from Anolis carolinensis, assembly GCF_035594765.1. Lineage (NCBI taxonomy): Eukaryota > Metazoa > Chordata > Lepidosauria > Squamata > Anolidae > Anolis > Anolis carolinensis. The sequence continues at coordinate 418,718 of NW_026943821.1, read as the reverse complement.
GGGGGCTGGGCCAGATGGCCTTTGGGGGTCCCTTCCGGCCCCTTTGTGCCACCCCTCGTGCCCCCCTGCGTGGCCTGTCTCCCGGGCACTCCACCCGCCCCGCTCTCCGAGGGCGAGGAAGGAAGGAAGGCAGGCCGAGTGGCCTCATGAGCCGGGCGCCCCATTAGCCTCCTCCTCCTCCTCCTCCTCCGCCTCGGCCGCAGAGCCTGGTAAGAGTTTAATGGGATCAAAGGCCTCCTGCGCGGATCAGCGGCAATCCAGGCGCAGAGAAGGAGCCGCCCGTAATCCGCTTACAGGGATGCCGCCGTCCCGACACAGTGGCGCCAGGCCTCAGACCGGCGGCCTTTGACCCCTGGACACCTGATGCGGACCCTCCGGCCGGCCCCTCTCTCTCTGGCCACAGGCCTGGAAACAGGGGTCTTCTCCATGTGTGTGACGGGCAGGACTTTGATTCCTTGTCGCCGGCTAAGACCTGATGCTCACTGGCTTTTTGACTTGCGTGTCTGTCGCCTGCGTTGCAAGTCCGTGGCAAATGCACAAGCGGCAACGCTGGGCTGGGCTTCGTCCCCAGAAAGGGGCAGGGGCTCCACGTTGGGGTCTCTTTCGGCTCTAAAGGCCCCAGACCCTCCAGGGACCCTCTCTCCTGGGCCTCCTTGCCTGTCACTCTCATGTCCGGAGCATGTCTGGGGAAGAAGGTGGAGTTCAGCACCTTGGAGAGGGACTCCGCCTGGGAACACCCTGGGAGCAGCACTGCCCTCCTTCGCCTGCCTTCGCTCCTTCCTTCTTTCTCTTCCTCCCTTCACCTTCCTTCCTTCAGGAAAACTCTGACACTGCAAAACAATCTGTCCTTTGGCACCACCACAAAACCCTGAAATGCGTGAAGTGAGGAACGATCAGGGCCTCTGAGCATGTCTGAAGGGCCCTGGCACAGGAGCTGCACACGATCCTCTGGTCACATCACACCTTTGGAAGAAAGTCCCATTGAGGAGAAGGAGGAAAAGAAAAGGGCCAGGCTTGGAAGGGACCCCCAAAGGTCATCCAGCCCAACATGAAGTTGTCCACTGAAATCCACAAGCATGTGGACAACTTCAACAGAAAGGAGGAAACCATGAAAATGAACAAAATCTGGCCACTAGTATTAAAAAACTCAAAAATCAGAACAATAAATAAGAAGCAACACTCTGAGGGCAGAGGAGCCCCAAGGACGGCTAATGACTCTGAACAAAGGATGCCCCCCAGGCAAGAGACAAACCTTTCCAATGCTAATTAGGGTGATTAACTGAAACATTAACGCTGGCTTCCAACTGACAAAGGACTCTTGTCACACCCTGGACTCTCCACAGATAAATATTTACCTTCCTTGCCTAGTTTCTCCATGCCTCACAACCTCTGAGGATGTCTGCCATAGATGTGGGCGAAACGTCAGGAGAAAATACTTCTGGAACATGGCCACACAGCCTGAAAGACATACAACAACCCCGCCACCCAATCCCTCCCAACAGATGGCCACCCAGGCTCTGTTTCTGAACCTCCCAAGAGGGGGCGCCACCAGACTCCAAGGCACTCCACGTTCTTCCGCTGTTGAGCAACTCCTTCCATAAGGAAGTTCTTCCTAATGTTTAGGTGGAACCACCTTCCTAGGTGGAATCACTCCATTGCGTCCCGGTCTCTGGAGGAGCAGAAGACAAGCCTTGTCAGGGTTGTTGTATGTTTTCCGGGCTGTATGGCCATGTTCCAGAAGTATTCTCTCCTGACGTTTCACCCACATCTATGGCAGGCATCCTCAGAGGAGCTTTTTTTCTGCTGCCCTGCAGACTAGGACATGGAACAATGGCTTCAAACTACAGGAAAGAAAGGAGATTCCACCTGAACATCGGGGAGAACCTCCTGACTGTGAGAAGGGCTGTTCGGCAGTGGAACTCTCTCCCCCGGGCTGTGGTGGAGGCTCCTTCGTTGGAGGCTTTTAAGCAGAGGCTGGATGGCCATCTGTCGGGGGTGCTTTGAATGAGATTTCCTGCTTCTTGGCAGAATGGGGTTGGACTGGATGGCCCACGAGGTCTCTTCCAACTCTACTAGTCTATGATTCTATGGTGAGGGTTAGGGTTAGGAGGATGCCTGCCATAGATGTGGGCGAAACGTCAGGAGAGAATACTTCTGGAACATGGCCATACAGCCCGGAAAACATACAACAACCCTGTGATCCCGGCCATGAAAGCCTTCGACAACACAAGCCTTGTCCCTCCCTCCTCCCTCTCAATGGGACTTCCTTCCAAATGTGTAAACATGACCAGAGATGTGACAGTGGTTCCCAGGTGTGAATGCACACCTCCCAGAATTCGTACTCGCACCATAATCGCACCTGAACTGCAAAAGGAGTTCCAAAAGGCCTTCGATGTTTAGTTGTTGCTGGATTGATCTATCTGTCCATTCCATAATAGTCCCATTGTTGTTGTCTTGCCATTTTATACAGCACTTTATTGTCCATTCAACTTGAGATTTCCTTTCTCATTTCGTAACACTCTGCATTTCGCCTGGGATCTACGAATTAGTCTCCTGTTTTTAACACTGTATCCTGCTTGTTGATTTTAATGATTGTTTTTATTGATGTTGATGTTTTGACTGGGATAATTGTTTTATTGCTTTGTTACTGTTATTTGTTTGTTTTATCGGGCCAGGCCCCATGTAAGCCGCCCTGAGTCCCTTCGGGGAGATGGGGTGGGGTATAAAAATAAAGTTATTATTATTATTATTATTATTATTATTATTATTATTATTATAAAAGGAGGAAGAGCCCAGAGGGGCCCAAGAGGGGAAGGGGCCGGGGGGGGGGGCAATGGGGAGGGGGCTGTGAGAAGAGGTCAAGACTTTGGGGAGCAAAGGGTTAGAGAGATCTGAAGGCACACACTGGGGACCCTCAGAGGAGAGAGAGAGAGAGAGAGAGAGAGAGGCATCAAGCAAGCCCAGTCTGGCACCTGTCCGTCTGGCTGTAGAGAAGGAAGGAAGGAAGGAAGGTGGGTGACTGGAGAAAGAGAAGAAGTGACTGGGACAGAGGCTCCAGCCAAGGAGGGAGAGGAGGCCCAAATTCACCCACTTGTTCAGGCCTGGGCCAACTTTGGTTCTCCATCCAAGTGTTTTGGACTGCAACTCCCACCATTCCTCACTGCCTTATTATGATGATGATGATTATTATTGGATTATAATAAAAGAAGATGAAATCCTCAAGAAGAAAGAGCGGAAGAAAACCAATGGCCCTCACGGAGATTCCCAAGTGTTTACACCAGGAGAGCAGCGCATGTTAGGGTTTGGAGACCCCGAGGAAGGCCAGAGGAAGGGTCTCTCTGCCCAAGAGACCCCCTGAAGTTCCAGAGATCTCCATCAGAGGAAGCCTGAAGGCCAGGCCACACCTGACCCCGGAAGCTAAGCAGGGGCAGCCTGGCTTGGTGTTTGGATGGGAGATGGACAAGGTGCCATTTCAGAGGAAGGAAGGAAGGAAGGAAGGAAGGAAGGAAGGAAGGAAGGAAGGAAGGAAGGGATTAAGGAAGGAAGGAATTAAGGAAGGAAGGAATTAAGGAAGGAAGGAAGGAATTAAGGAAGGAAGGAAGGAATTAAGGAAGGAAGGAAGTAATTAAAGAAGGAAGGAAGGAAGGAAGGAAGGAAGGAAGGAATTAAGGAATTAAGGAAGGAAGGAATTAAGTAAGTAAGGAAGGAAGGAAGGAAGAAAGTAATTAAAGAAGGAAGGAAGGAAGGAAGGAATTAAGGAAGGAAGGAATTAAGGAAGGAATTAAGGAAGGAAGGAAGGAAGGAAGGAAGGAAGGAAGGAAGGAAGGAAGGAAGGAAGGAAGGAAGGAAGGAAGGAGCCAAACCATCTCTGAGAATCGCTTGCCATAAGTTGATGGGAGGCCTGAAGACACAAGCCGACCCATATGGACAGATGTCCATGACTCCAGAGGAGGACAGCGGCAAGACGATGATGATGATGATGAGGATGATGAGAAATGCTATCTTCCTGCCTGGCAAAATGGGGCTGGAGAGACGGCCCTTGGGAGCCCGCAAAGAGGAGACCTCTGTGAAGATGACCCTGGGGAGAGAGGAAGAGTGGGAAGGAAGGCCCAAGGAGGGTCTCCAGGCCCCCCCAGACTCCTCCAAAGCAGGTATTCAGGACGGTTTGGTGACAGATCTGCCCAAGACGAGACAAGCCCGTATTGAGGCCCCCGCCCTGGTTCCTCAAGGGCCAAAACAAGGGCCCCAGAAGCCCTCTCAGTGTATTGAGATGCTTCTGACGTGAGCTGCCTTAAGTCTCCTTGTGGGCCCCACTGTCCTCCATGAGACATCCCCCCACCCAGGGAACCAAGAGGAAGAAGACGGATTGGAAACCACAGGAAACAACTGAAGGACAAAAACAATGAATTAAGACCCAAGGCATACAACCACTAAAGCAGTGTACTTCTCATTTCTTTTCCCACAATCCCTTCCCTTCCCCATTGCACACCATGCCCACTCTCCCCACCCACCCCCAACCCTCCCCTGACTCCAACCTCAACCCTAATTTCTCTCTTTCTCCCCTGTTTTTATATGTATACACAAAAATTCTTCAACTAAAGACTATTTTAAAAAAGTCTCCTTGTGGAGAGAAAAAGCAGGGTATAAATAAACATAAGCATAATAATAATAACACAACGCAGAGACCCCAACCATGCAAAGAGTGATGAACACTGGGGACAAGATGACCACTGTGGCCATTGTGCTTCGCAGCTTCACAAACACACACCCCGGGCCCAGATTTCCATCCAGATGGATGCTTGTCTCCCAGGCCTTGTGGCAGGGAGTTCCCCAAGTTAGCACTCACCTTCCTTCCTTCCTTCCTTCCTTCCTTCCTTCCTTCCTTCCTTCCTTCCTTCCTTCCTTCCTTCCTATCTTCCCTTCCTTTCTATATTTCCTTCCTTCCTTCTCTTCTTTCCTTCCCTCCTTCTTTTCTATCTTTTTCTTCCTTCCTTCCTATCTTTCCTTCCTTCCTATCTTTCCTTCTCTTCCTTCCTACCTACCTTTCCTTCTTTTCTATCTTTTCTTTTTTTCTTTCCTTCCTTCCTTCCTTCCTTCCTTCCTTCCTTCCTATCTTTCCTTCTCTTCCTTCCTACCTACCTTTCCTTCTTTTCTATCTTTTCTTTTTTTCTTTCCTTCCTTCCTTCCTTCCTTCCTTCCTTCCTTCCTTCCTTCCTTCCTTCCTATCTTTCCTTCTCTTCCTTCCTACCTGCCTTTCCTTCTTTTCTATCTTTTCCTTCCTTCCTTCCTTCCTTCCTTCCTTCCTTCCTTCCTTCCTTCCTTCCTTCCTTCCTTCCTATCTTTCCTTCTCTTCCTTCCTACCTGCCTTTCCTTCTTTTCTATCTTTTCCTTCCTTCCTTCCTTCCTTCCTTCCTTCCTTCCTTCCTTCCTTCCTTCCTTCCTTCCTCCCTCCCTCCCTCCCTCCCTCCCCACACCCTGAATTCTCCCTCGGGAGGAGGGGAGGTCAGAAAGGGGGGCCCCAAAGGGTGGGCGAGGATCTTGGGCCCCCTCCCCTCCCCTCCCCATCGGAGACCACCACCTCCACCACCAGGGCCTGGGCCAGGCCTGCTCGGACCCCTCCCCCCCCCTCCCCCCCCCCGGTGTTTGGGCATCCGCTCCCAGAAGGGAAGGGCCGGGGTGCCGGGGGTGGTGGGGGGGGGTCTGCCAGGCCTGCCCGAGGCCTCCTCGCGGGGCCTCCTTCCTGGTGGGGAGGGGGAGACCCTTGGGCCTGCTCACTGCTCCCCCAATTTGGGGGGCGCACGCTGGGGTTTTCCCCAAAGGTCCCTCTGTCTCCGTATTGGGGGGGGGGGGGGTCTCCGTGGGGATGTCCGAAGGGGCAAAGGCCCGGAGGGAGGCCTCGCGGTCTAGGTCGGGCCTAGATTATTATTTGGGGGGGGGGGGCTGAAGCAAAGGCCCCTCCAGACCCGGCTCCCCCAAAAGACCCCACCCCCGCCTTGCCACCGTGAGCCCCCCCAAAGGAGAGACCCATGCCCGCCCCTCCCAATACATTAACCCCCCCCCCCCAAATAACCAACAATAACAATAACAATCCTGGCGAGGGGGGGCTCCCACTTACGGAATCCGTGAACTGCGCCCCCGGCTTCCTTCCTTCTTCTGGCAGCCCCCCCTTTTCTCGAGGGGGGGTCTGTTCTTCGAGGGGGGGAAAGAGGAGGAGGAGGAGGGGGCGCCTGGCCGCCAGACCCCCCCTTGGCTCCCTCAATTCACCCCCCCATCTTGGAAAGCGGGGAGCGGGGGGGGGGGCGACCGCAAAGGAAGAACGAGGAAGAGAAGGGACCCCGGAAAGGGGGGGCTATGCCCTGGCGGGGGGGCCCGGTCCCCCTCCCATCGCCCCTCCCCCTCCCTCCCTCCCTCCCTCACCGGATGCCGCTTCTGCCGCTGAAAAGGGGGGGGGGAGAAGGGGGGAGACGCAGCGCCCCCCGCCCAGACCCCTCCTCCCTCCCTTCGACGGCGGCGAGGGCGGAGAGAGAGAGAGAGAGCGGGGGGGGGGGGGATCCCCAAAAAAACCCTTAAAAAAACTCAAATTGCGGGGGGGGGGGAGAGGAAAGGGCCCGATCCCTCCCTCCTCCCTTTCCCTCTTTTTCTCTTTCCTTCTTTCCTCGCGAAAAGGATGGATGGATCCCTCCTTCCTCTCCTTCCTTCTCTCTTTTCCAAGCCGGGGGGGGGGGGTCGGGCTCCCCTCTTTTTTGGGAGGGGAGTTGGCCGCGGGGGGGGGGGGCGAGAGAGAGAGAGAGAGAAGGAGGGAGAGAGAGAAGGAGGGGGCTGCTGCTGCTGCGGCGCTGAGCCTTCCTCCTCCTCCTCTTCTTCCTCCTCCTCTTGCTCTTCCTCCTCCTCCTCTTCTTCCTCCTCCTCTTGCTCTTCCTCCTCCTCCTCCTGTTTCTCTTCTTCTTCTTCCTCCTCCTCCTCCTCCTCCTCTTCTTCTTCTTCTTCTTCCGCGCGCGGAATCCTGATGAAGAAGAAGGAGGAAGAGGAGGAGGAGGAAGAGGCGCCGCCAATCCGGGTTCATTCACTCCGGACTCATCCTCCTCCTCCTCCTCCTCATCATCATCAAGGCCTTTTTTTGGATGGGGGGGATGTCGCCCCCTCCCTCTCCCCCCCTCCCTCCCTTTCAAAAAGGTACCTACCCTCGGCCATTTTGGGCAAGCGGGCCAGCGTGCCTCTGAGCATGGGCAGAGCGCCTCCGTCGGAAGGAAGAAGGGAGGGAGGGGGGAAAGAAAAGAATGGGGAACTTTATACATATACATACATACATACATACATATATATATATATATATATATATATATATATATATATGGCATGGGCCAACTTGGGCCCTCCAGGTGTTTTGGACTCCAACTCCCACAATTCCTAACAGCCGGTAGGCTGTTAGGAATTGTGGGAGTTGGAGTCCAAAACACCTGGAGGGCCCAAGTTGGCCCATGCCTTATATGTATTTTTTTTATATAAAACCCTCTAAAATCAGGACAGGAAGTCAAGAGCAACACTCGAAAAGCAGGAGAATTCCAGATAGGAAACAATCAGGGCCAGCTGACACCTCCCAACCAAAGGATTCTCCCAGGCAGGAAGCAGCCAGGCTTCAAAGCTGAAAGGCCAATCCATTCTAATCAAGCTGGCCGACTGCAACATGGCAAGACAAGAGTTGTTTCTCCCACAGGAATATATCTCAACCCCACTTGCTTAGTTTCCAACAGACCTCACAACCTCTGAGGATGCCTGCCATAGATGTGGATGAAACGTCAGAAGAGAATGCTTCTGGAACATATCCTTACAGCCTGGGAAACTCCTAGCAACCCAGCAGGTAGGCTGTTGGGAATTGTGGAAGTCCAAAATGCCCAGAAGGCCAGGCCTGGATTTGAGAATACGGTTATAATGTCTAAAAAACTATGAAGTTATAGCAATATATAATATCATACGTAATCGAGTTCAGCTATTAGGATACGATGATAGGCATTGTGTGCTGTCATTTCATTTATTTATTTTAAATAATAATAATAATAATAGAGCATGAAGGTACAAAGATAGGGATTGTGTGCTTTAATCTTGCTTATTTTAATATAATAATAATAATAATAATAATAATAATGGTAGACCTGCAAGATAGTGCTATTATTATTATAATTATGTATCTGGAGTTGGAAGAGATCAACCCCCTTCAGACGGAAAGAAAGATAGAACAACTAAAACGATAATAATAATAATAATAATAATAATAATAATAATAATAATAATAATGGTAGACCTAGGTTAAACTCTTCCAACTCTAGATGATGATAATAATAATAATAATAATAATAGCACTACCTTGCAGGTCTACCATTATTATTATTATTTTATTTGCTGTGTCATACAATAAAATAATAATAATAATAATAATAATAATAATAATAATAATAATAATAATGGTAGACCTGCAAGGTAGTGCTATTATTATTATTATTATTATTATTATTATTATTATTATTATTAATCTAGAGTTGGAAGAGATTAACCCCCTTCAGACAGAAAGATATAACAACAACCATAATGAGTACTAGTTGGAAAACACCCCAAGATAGCATTATTATTGATTTATTTATTTCTTGAGTTGGAAGAGACCAACCCTTTTCAGCCAGGAAGATAGAATATTATTATTATTCAACTCCCTCCTAAAGTTGGAAGGAACCCCAAAGGCCATCCAGTCCAACCCCCTTCACCCAGCAAGGAAGATAGGATTATACTATTATTACTATTGCTATTATTATTATTATTGACACAAAAACATAGTATGACACAGCAAATGAGATATATATACTGGATATTATTATTATATTCCTAGAGTTGGAAGAGACTCCAAGGGCCATCCAGTCCAACCCCATTCTGCCAGGCAGGAAGAATTACTTTATAATTATTATTATTATCATTATCATCATCATCATCATCATTATGAACCCTAGTCATGTTTAAGGTTGTGATCTATCCCTGCTGCTGTGACCTATGGATTCTTAAAAAGAAGCCTTAAGATTTTTTTTAAAAAAGTTTTTAATTTTACGCGGTTTAAGCTATTTTTTTATGGTAAGCCTTAGTTTAGTGGTGCAGAGGATGCACTCTACGTAAACATAAGGCAGGAATGCACTTTGGGTGCAAAGTTAGTGTTTATGTATTATATGTGTGTGTGTGTGTGTTTACGGGGAGGGGCTGGGGTGTATACTATATAAATATAATGCAGGAATATACTGCAAAAAGTCTATGTGCATACATATGTGTGAGATACACACACACACACACACAATAGAGGGCTAAATAGTCTTTTAAACTGTTTATATATTTTGTTTACAATATTGTACCATATTGTTTTATTAATTGGTTTGTGATAATTGTGTGTTATATCATTCCCCCTGTTTTCTGAATGTGGAATGAATAAAATCAGGCTACCCAGTATTAACAAACACTATAAATCAGGACTGTAAATAAAGAACACTCAGAAAACGGAATTCCAGACAGGAAACACCAGGGCCAGCTAAGACCTCCCAACAAAGGATTCCCCCAGGCAGGAAGGCTTTGCAGCTGCAAGGCCATTCTATGCTAAGCAAGCTGGGCAATGGCAACATTCCCACTTGCCTCAAACGGACAAGAGTTTTTTCCTCTCCCTGGACATCATCCCACAGGGTTAATTTGATATTACTTAGGGTCTTTCCCATCCCAAATAAACCTCCAATGAATTTGTAACACTTTATCTGTTATCTTGAGTTTACAACTTATAACAAAGTGCAACTTCGCTATTACTCAACTTCGCTGTTTTTAATTCCGTGTTTATTGTGTTTTCATTTTCATAGGTTAATTTTTAAATTTTATAATTGGTGTATGTTTTTGTTTACTGATGTACTGTTTATTGTATTATCTGTGAGCCGCCCCGAGTCCCCTTTGGGGGAGTTGGAGGCGGGGAATAAACATTATTATTATTATTATTATTATTATTATTATTATTATTATTATTATTATTATATAAATCCCACTTGCCTAGTTTCCTAGTTAAAGACACATCTGTGCATCTCAGTATATGGAGATGAGCAACAACCCCCAGAGTTGGAAATGAGTGGACTTAACATCAGGGGAAACCTTTACCTTTACCCATGTGTAAATATCCAAGTGGGTGCTTTTGGGCGAGATATTTTTGCCCATGAAAACAGTAAGAGGTCCCCTGGAAATCAGGCCTGATGTGTCTTTTGGAGCAACAACTAACACAAGGCCCAGTCTGATCCGCAGGGAAATGGAACACACTGAGCAAAGCAATTACCTGGGCTGCAAGGGCAACAACCTTCTGGCCTTCTGACCTGGGCCTCCTGTGCAAGGCTGTTGTGCAGCTCCCTCCTTGAGACACGACTTCAAGTCTCTCCCGCTTCGATGGTTGCGTGGAGTGGGTTGGTGAAGACACGATTGGCTTGGCGTTTTCATCCGGGATCTCTCCATAGAGATCAATGCAGCGGTGTTAGATCAGGCATGGGCCAACTTCAGCCCTGCAGGTGTTTTAGACTCCCACCATTCCTCCCACTATATTATTCCCAACGGACAGGGCTGTGGCACAGTTGGGTTAGTAGCCAGCTGCAATAAATTGTTACTGACTGAGAGATCGAGTTCGAATCCAGCCTGGGTCGGAGTGAGTTCCCAACCATTTAATAGTCTAGCTTGCTGTTGACCTAAGCAACCCTAAAGACAGTTCTATCTGTTGAGTAGGAAATTTAGGTACCTACCGCTTTATGCAGGGAGGCTAATTTAACTAATTTACGGCACCATAGAAACGGCCAGCAGCGCGTGGAAGAATGAGGAAGTACTCCATCAAGGACTCGGGGGTCACAAGTGGATGATGAAGCAGCAGCTCCCCCTGTGGCCGGAATCAAACACACCGTCATGAAGCCGGAAGCTGGAAAAATGTTAAATTGCCTCTGTCTAAATGGCATTGGATGTTTGCCATGTATACTGTATATACTCAAGTATAAGCCTAGTGGCGCAGGCTGTTGAGCAACCAGCTGCTACAAATCACTCTGACCAAGAGATCATGAGTTCGAGGCCAGCTCGGAGCCCCATGTTTGTCTTGTCTTTGTTCTATGTTAAGGCATTGAATGTTTGCCTTATATGTGTAATGTGATCCACCCTGAGTCCCTTCGGGGTGAGAAGGGCGGAATATAAATACTGTAAATAAATAAGTGGGCAGAGCTTAGCCTTCTAACTGGCAGCAACTGGATAAAATCAGTTATTCCTCTCCCTCTAATTAGGACTTTATTTTTCTTTCTTTGTTGTTGTATGAACGTAGAGGCATGGATGAGGGGTTGTGCTGCCAAGCTTAGTGTTTCTGGGGTGTGTAGTTTTGTTGTTTTGTCCTAGGCCGAAATTTCATTACCCTTTTATATATATAGATATGCATATGGTCTTTTGTTGTTGATGAGGTTGGCGGACTAATCAATGAACAGATCTTTCCGTGAGGATGAGCATCATCTCAAGGAAAGACGGGATGGTGCCACGTCCCTCACTATTCTGCCCAAAGGTGCCGTCCTTCGGTCCGTCGCGGGAACAGACCACGCCTCAGACGCCCCAAGTGCTTCGCTTTCCTTCCTTTAATTTGAATTCCAAGTAACAAAATCCTCCCGCGGCCATGGGGACGAATCCAGTTAGCAAGAAGCCCGCTCGGTTGGGATGGAAGCGGGAATGGGCCACGGGGTGGGGGGCAGAGGGGGAGGGGGGGCAAATGGGGTCAAGAGGGGAAGGGGAGGGGGCAACATAAAACCCACTCCGTTTGGGGCCTGGAGGGACCAATTTCGGCCCTCCAAGTGTTTTGGACTCCAACTCGACCCTTCCTAACAGCCTCAGGCCCTTTCCTTTTCCCCCTCGGCCGTTTAAGCGGCCGAGGGGGAAAAGGAAGGGGCCTGAGGCTGTTAGGAAGGGTCGAGTTGGAGTCCAAAACACTTGGAAGGAGGGCCCAAGTCGGCCCATGCCTGCTCTAGAGCCAAGCCCTGAAGGAGGAAGAAGGGGGGGCTGAGACAGCGACCCCTGGCACACTGCCCCCTCGCCCCCCCAGCCCCCCTCAAACGCCCCCGATCTGGACGTTCTCCACCTGGATGTTCTCGAAGTGGACGCCCCCGTCAGTTGGGTAGATCTCGATGGTCTCCAGCACGGGGATGGTCTCCATGATGGTCACCGCGTTGCCGTAGACCGGCTCGCTCGGCCCCGAGGAGGGAGTCGGGGCCGCCGACGTCGCCGCCGCTGCAGCCGCCGCCGCTGCCGCCATGGCCTCGGCCATGATCTCCTGCTCATGCTGCAGGCGCTGCTGCTGGTGCAGCTTGCGGTGCTTCCAGAGGTTGGAGAAGGAGCGGTAGGCCTTGCCGCAGTCGTCGCACTTGTAGGGCCGCTCCCCGGTGTGGATGCGCTTGTGCTCGGCCAGGCGCACGGCGATGGTGAAGGCCTTGCCGCACTCCCCGCACTTGAAGGGCTTCTCCCCGGTGTGCAGGCGCTGGTGGTCCTTGAGGTGGGTGGACTGCCGGAAGGCCTTGCCGCAGTCCAGGCAGGGGTAGGGGCGCTCCCCGGTGTGGATGCGGCGGTGCACCTGCAGCGAGGTCTCCGTGCTGAAGAGCTTCTTGCAGTCGCCGCACTCGTAGGCCTTGGAGGGGGCCCGGCGAGGGCGCGGAGGGGGCGGCGGCGGGGCGGGCGGCTCCGGGGGGCCCTCCTGCCCCGGCGGGACCGCTCCGGGGGGCACACCGAGGTCGCCGTGGAGGCGCTCGTGGGCCCGCAGCTGTGCGGTGGAGCCCACTTTCTTGCTGCAGACGGAGCACTCGAAGTGGCGGCTCATTTTGCCGCACTTGTGCTCGCGCAGCTGCTCGGCGGAGACGAAGGCGGCCCCGCAGCCGGAGGTGCAGCGGTGGGGCTGCTGGCCGGTGTGGCTGAGTTGATGGACCTCCAGCAGGCGCCGGAGCAGGAAGGAGCGGCCGCAGGTCTGGCACTTGTAGGGGTACTCGCCCGTGTGGTGGTAGCGGTGCATGAGGAGGCGGTAGGGCCGGTGGAAGACGCTGCCGCACTCCTGGCACTTGTAGGGGTAGAGGCGGTTGTGCACCAGGAGGTGCTGCTGGAGGGTGGAGCTCTGGGTGAAGCACTTCTGGCAGATCTCGCAGCGGTAGGGCCGCTCGCCCGTGTGCGTCAGCCGGTGGCGCTGCAGGTTGGCCGGGGAGTTGAAGCTCTTGCTGCATTCCTTGCAGTGGAAGGGCCGCTCCCCGGTGTGGGTCAGCAGGTGGTTGCGCATGTGCGACTTCTTCTTGAACATCTTCCCGCAGGTCGGACACTTGTGGCGCCGCTCCATCTTGTGGGCGAAGCGCTGGTGGCGCGAGAGCTGGTTCTGCTTGGGGAAGGTCTTCTCGCATATCTGGCAGGAGAACTCCCCCGCCCCCTGGGGCCCACCGCCCCGCACGGAGAGGGCCACGTCCCTCACCGAGCAGATGAGGGCCACCGGGACCACCTCCTCCTCCTCCTCCTCGTCCCCCTCCTCCTCCCGCTGCTGCTCCGGGACCTCCATGGGGGAGGCCTCCCCTCCCCCCTGCTCCTCCCCCTCCTCCCAGGGCTGCTGCTCCTCAGGAGGAGAGCTGGGCGCATCGGGGGCCTCGCCGGAGCTGTGGGAGCGCCGGTGGTAGAGGAACTTGGTCATGTTGATGAAGGTCTTCCCACAGGCGCAGCGGTAGAGCGGGTTGGAGGAGTGGGTGCGCCGGTGGGAGAGGAGCACGGCTTCCGTCCCAAAGCCCAGGCCGCAGTCCACGCACAGGAAGCGCGACTCCCCGCTGTGCTCCTCGCGGTGCTTCTCCAGGGCGGCCGGCGAAGGCAGGACCTTGGCGCAAAGCGGGCACTTGAAGGCGCCCTGCTGGTGGCTGCGCATGTGCAGCTCAAGCTTGTGGGCCGAGGGGCACAGCTGGTTGCACTCCACGCACAGGAGCGCCTTGGCGGCTGGCTTCGAGGCTTTGCGGGGCACCAGCGCCGGCTGCTCCCCGGGGTTGTTCTTGAGCTCGTAGCTGTGGTCTGAGGCCGTGACACTGGAGGGGGCCACCAACGCCAGCCCGTTGTGCCCCGTTGTGGCTGTGCCCGGGGTCTCCTTTGCCTCCGCCACTGCAGGCAGTGCCTCTCTGACCTGGGGCCCTGGAGGCGCCTGGATGACGTGGTGGGTGGCCTGGTGCTCCACGAACTCCGCAGTGGACTGGAAGAGCTGGAGGCAGTCACCGCACTCGTAGATGAGAAGCTGCACGGTGCCCCCCAGGGCAGCGGCCGCCTCCTCGGGCTTCCGGTAGGAATGCTCCAGGCTGACGAGGGCCCGGCTCTGGGGTGGGTGGGCCGGGGCCGGCGGCTCCAGGGGCTTGCGGTGGCTCTGGCGGTGGGCGAGCCAGACGTCCTGGCTGGCGAAGAGGGCCTTGCACTCGGTGCACTCGTAATGGATCTGGCTGGAGCTCACCAGCGCCTTGGCCAGGGGCTCCGACTCCTGGGTGGCCATCTTGAGGTGCATCTCCTGGTGCTCCAGCAGCTGGGCCGGGGAGAGCAGGATCTGCCCGCACTCCAGGCACTGGTACTGGCTCTCCTGGACGGCCAGGGTCTGGAACACGGCGCCCTCGCCCCCCGCCACCAGCCCGGCCTCCGCCAGGCCCACCACCTCATACTGCTGTGGCTGGTGCTGCTGCTGCTCCTGCTCCGGGGAGCAGAGGTGGGTCTCCTGGTGCACCAGGGCCTCCTCCAGGCTGCCGAACTGCTGGTTGCACTCCGAACAGACGTAGTGATGCTCCACGTACAGGAGCGTCTCCTCGGGGGACTCCGCCATGGCAGGGAGGGGCTCCCGGCTGCTGGAAACGAAAGAAAGAGAAGCCGTGAAGGGGGGGGGGGGCTTGCAGAGCAGAGCCTGAACGCAGGCGGATTACAAAATGGCCCGTCTTCACTGAGCCTTTGAGAACACATTGCCAGGTCTGTTGAGAACTTTGCCTTCTCCCAGTACCCAGCCAGTGAATGTTTTTATGTCTCCCTCCTTCTCTCCTGCATTGCCAGGTATATAGACTCTATCTCTCTCTTTGCGGGATGGGATGGCATGCATGGGAGGCTGGCCAGGCTGCTTTCGTGTTATCTATTAGAAAAGATAATTGGGAGGAAAATAATCTAATCTCAGTCCGCTTGCCTGCACAATTCCACCATCAGCTTCGAAAGAGAGCGAAAGACGACGGAAGATGGGCCTGTCAATGCAGAGACCCAGGGGGAAACAGATTTGGAAGCGGCCAGCATTCAGCAGCCAGTCTTTTTTATTTTTATCAAAAAGAGGTGTGATTAATGCAAGTGCTGCTCCATCTATGGGTGGAAGCAATCCCCATTTGAACTTTCTCTCTGTCTTCTATGTGTGTATATATGGCTTTAAGTTACCAGTCAAAGGATTTCATAGGTGTTTCCTAAACAATCTATTTTTTCCAGCGTCATCCTCTAAAATAGTGGTTCCCAGCCTTTGCTCCTCCGAGTGTTTGGACTTCATCTCCCACAATTCCTACCAGCTGGTAAATTGGCTGAGATTTCTGGGAGTTGAAGTCCAAAACATATGGAGGACTAAAGGCTGGGAGCCACTGCATTTGCCTTCAGGACACCCGTCAACTGATGAATTCCGACCCCATGAATCCCTTAGAGTTTGTAAAAGCAAGGAATCTTTCACAGTGGTCTCCTCTGAAATGGAGTCCACAGACCTGGGTTTTGTTGACAGACACCCATCCAAATATCAACCAGGATTGATCCTGTTTATCCTCAGAGAGTACATGGGATCTGGAGCCTTGAGAGTATTACCGTTCCCTCTGTTTACACACTCAAACACATAGGAAGGAATGTGCTTTCAAAATGGGTCCGGTATGACATATCCAGCAATTTAACATGAAGAAAAATCAGCTTTAATGCCTAATTTAGAGCATTGTAAGAAAAAAAGAGGCCTTGCTTGCCCAAATGGGCCTTTCCATTGAGAGGGGTGCAAACACTGGTGTCACTGGGCGGCATGAGCTTCCATATTCATCATAAAGGCAGCTGAGAACCCCCTCTTGTAAACTTAGAGAAGGCCTGACCTCTGGACTGGTAGTTTCCCCTCATTACACTATGTAGCAAAAATTGAAAAATTCCCTGTCCCTGGTTTAAAAGTGTTAATTCCTGTTTAATTGTGCAATCCTTACTTTGAGTTGTTATGCTCCAGAAACTTTGTTTTTGTGGCTGCCACAAACTAGGTTGAATTGGTTGAGATATTACTTGAAAAACTAGAGCAAAATGTGCTGCTGCAGGATGATGTCCCTCCTGCAAAGACCAAGTTTGGGCAGTGGAATACATTTCCCCATGTTTTTATGATAGAATTAATTAGGAAATGACATTTATAACCCAGGAACAAAAATCGTGTTACACAGTGTTATTAAAACAGGCATTCGACTCCGGTTTCACTTCAAATCAGGTTACGTTAAGGAGAAAGAAGCCACCGGTTTTCCCGAAAGCCTATGAGGTGTGTTTATTGTTCCCGCTTGTGGTTGACCCTCTCCCTGCGCTGCCTCCATCTCCAGGGCGGCCGGGCGGCCTTTGCTCACATACCTTGCAGGCCTGAGGATGGCGGGCAGGCGGCCCTGGCCAGGCTCACGTCCTGAGGAGACACATCCAGGAGGGTCGGATCCTGCGGAAGAGGGTCTGCCGAGAAGGCCGGAGGCTTGAGCTGGAGACAGCAAACAAACACCAACAGGCAATTCATTCACCCCCTTGAAGGCCCCCAGTCTTTGCCCAGAACTCCTTTATTACCGTATTTAGCCGAATCTAATGCTCACCCTTTTGGGCTAAATTACCTTCCCAAAATTAGGGTGCACATTGGATTTGCATAATACAGTCATCTTAAGCCCCATCTACACATTATCTGCTTTGAACCAGATTATCCGAGTCTACATTGCCATATAACCCAGTTCAAAGCAGATAATCTGGATTTCATGTGGCAGCAGAGAAGGGGCCATAGTGCTGAGCCAAAGCCAAGGGGAAGCTGCTTCAGGAGCTCCTCTTTGAGGGATGTCATCTCTAATTTAATTCCCACGGCTCAATGATTATGCAGGGATGGGATTTGTAGTTTGGTGAGGCATCCGCCTTCTTTGGAAGCGCCCATGATCCCAAACTACAGCCCCCCAAACCCCATATCCTGTTTCCCCAAAAATAAGACATACCCATAAAATGAGCCATAGCAGGATTTCTAAGCATTTGCGCAATATAAGCCATACCCTGAAAATAAGACATAATGATAGGCGTGGCTATGCAGCGTGCCAGTGCGGAGCGGTAAAGAAGGCGGGCAGCCCTTCTCACCTGCCCATTGGGACAGCCGCTATCTCGGAGGTGACTGGAGGGGTGTGGGCAGCCCCATCCACAAGGGATAACATCCCTGACAGTGTTGTTGCCAATGCATTCTGAGCAGGTTACATGGATAAGAAAGAGCTGCTCATTTAATGAGAGCTCTATGGCTCGACATGAAAAATTGGAGCCAGTGGTTTTAAAGGAAATAGTCGCAAGAAATTCAGGATGGAATTCCGGGTTTGGAGAGTTATGACGATGTTCCAGAAGAAGGCAATTGAACTATATCTAAATAAATGTAGATTGTTGAGCCATACTTATTAAAAATAAGGCATCCCCTAAAAATATGCCACCGTGTGTCTTCTTGAGGAAAAATAAAGTAAGACAGTCTCTTATTTTCAGGGAATCACTGTAGCATTGAGCCAAGGCAATTAAAGTGGATTCATTTAGCAGCGTCGATGCAGCCCAAGGTTTCCTTTTCTGTTGCTGGAAGGAAGCTTTGGTGCAAGAACACTTTTGCTTTTAAAGAAGGAATTCTACGCAGGCAACAAGCGCCAATGATAACAAGGGATTGAAGGAGAAATCAATAGAATGTTAAGTTACAAATAGTAATGGTTAATAGAAATGCACTAGATGCAAGGATAACAGGAATGAAGAATATACAAAAAGAAAAAATGGTTGACAAATGAATAGCATGTGCGCAAATTGTTTTAGTGAGGGGTTGGAAAGAGAAAACAAAGTGGACTTGATGAATTGGTATAAGTAGCATATACAGTGTTCCCTCACTACTTCGCAGTTTGCTTTTTGCGGATTTGCTGTTTCTCGGTTTTTCAATACACTCTAAAAGAATATTATAAATAATAAAAAATTACAATTTACAGCCTAAGGAAGGAAGGAGAAGCCGAAGGGAGAGAAAAGCCCAAGCGGCAACAAGAGGAGATGATTTATCAACACACAATTGGTTGAGAAAGACTTAAAATAGTGTATAACTACTAAAATAATATATAAATATATTGTGTCCCTACTTTGCGGATTTTCACTTATTGCAGGTGGTCCTGGAACCTAATCCCTGTGATAAGTGAGGGGACACTGTACTTAAATATGTTAAATGTGGAAATAACAAATTGCAAATGGAACAATATAGATAAAATTGAAAAGGTTGCAATAATCAGGTGGATGTGGGAACCAGTTAAGAACTACAGTAGAGTCTCACTTATCCAACATAAACGGGCCAGCAGAATGTTGGATAAGTGAAAAGGTTGGATAATAAGTAGGGATTAAGAAAAAGCCTATTAAACATCAAATTATGTTATGATTTTAAAAATTAAGCACCAAAACATCATGTTCTACAACAAATCTGCCACTTGTTTGGGAGCGTGGCTGCACTTGTGTTGTCGCTGGGCATGTTGGCCTGCTGCGCGTTGCTGCTTAGAGACACTGCTGTGGATCTGGGTGGGAGGCAGACTGCGTTGGATAATACAGAACGTTAGCTAAGCGTAGGTTGTATAAGCGAGACTCTACTGTATTTAGAGAATGTGCTAAGATGTGGCGCGCAAAAATTAAGACCGGGATTGATATTTCAAATGTAACTTCCATAGTTTGCTGTATAAATGGCATGTGCAAGGAGGGGAGAGTGGGAGTGGGATTAAACGATAAAATAACAATTTAAAAACATTTAAAATTCCATTTAAATTTCCATTGTGCTTTTGAGTAGACAAGTCCATTATAACCTGGCCCATATCCACAATGGAACTTGCCCTGTTCACTTTATAGTTTGATTTCCATTCAGGTTTATCTTCCCTGCATACATTTGATGTATGTTCTATTCTGTAATAGACACTCCCTTCATCTGACTGTTATCTAGATTGTTGTCCTATATTGGACCTTTTAACACCTTGGATGATTGTTTAATATTTTAATTATGTCTATTTTAAATCATGACTTAGGTTAGCTCCCTCTCTATCTTCCTTCAGGAAACAACTGAAGACTTGGATGTTTCGGCAAGCCTTCGGTGAGACAGTCATTAATTAATCAGCCCCAGAGGGTTTTTAATAATCTATCCTGTATTTATTACGGTCTTACCATTTATGTGTTTTAAATGCAATGTTATCCTTGTATTGTTTTAATTGACACCCTGTTTCCCCTAAAATAAGACATCCCCAGAAAATAAGACCTAGTACAGGTTTTGCTGAATTGCTAAATATAAGGCCTCCCCCGAAAGTAAGACTTAGCAAAGTTTTTGTATGGAATTATGCCCGCCAAACAGAATACCAGAGCATGCAGGATCGGTAAATGTACGTACCATAAAGTGTTGTACATGGAAATATTGGTAGTAACAAGAAATTTTTGATAGGATTCAAAGTTTGTCTGGTTATGCTGGTTTGTGATGACAACTACTGTACAGTATATAATAAATGTTCATTTTTTTGTTCAACAATAAATGTGAATTCTTCTTCATGGAAAAATAAGACATCCCCTGAAAATAAGACCTAGAGCATCTTTGGGAGCAAAAATTAATATAAGACACTGTCTTATTTTTGGGGAAACACTGTATATTGTATTACTTTTATCTTTTTTATATTGTGATTTGTATTATATTGCTTATATTTTGTCCTTATGTTGTTTGAGTCTTTGCCCCATGTAAGTTGCCCGAGTCCCCGCAGAGAGATGGTGGCGGGGTATGAAGTTTTATTATTATATTATTGTTTTTTAAATGCATTCTTTGATGTCTTAACGGTTGACTGTGCTGGGGATGCTTTTAACTAGTAGTGGTTTTTTATATTCAAGGTGCTCCCTGCTTGGGTTTTAATAATGCTGTACTTACTTGGTTTTATCTTGTTATTTATTATGTTGGTGCTAATCCATGAAATATGTAGTACAGTAGAGTCTCACTTATCCAAGCCTCGCTTATCCAAACTTCTGGATAATCCAAGCCATTTTTGTAGTCAATGTTTTCAATACATCGTGATATTTTGGTGCTAAATTCGTAAATACAGGAATTACAACATAACATTACTGCGTATTGAACTACTTTTCCGTCAAATTTGTTGTATAACATGATGTTTTGGTGCTTAATTTGTAAAATCATAACCTAATTTGATGTTTAATAGGCTTTTCCTTAATCCCTCCTTATTATCCAAGATATTCGCTTATCCAAGCTTCTGCTGGCCCGTATAGCTTGGATAAGTGAGACTCTACTGTATTATTATTTATTTTTTAAATGCATTCTTTGATGTCTTAACAGTTGACTGTGCTGGGGATGCTTTTAACTAGTAGCGGTTTTTTATATCCAAGGTGTTCCCTGCTTGGGTTTTAATAATGCTGTACTTGCTTGGTTTTATCTTGTTTTTAATTATGTTGGTGCTAATCCATGAAATATGTAGTATTTGAAGGGCATATCCTGACATTGATATTTGCAGTGTTTTAATGATTTATATAGTGTTTTAATGGTATGTTTTATATTGTATTTGATGGTCTGGCTTTTGTGTATATGTTTGTTTGTCTTGCATGCAAAAGGCCTATGGTCTAAGCATTAAATAAATTTGGAATTTGATATTATAGGATTGTATTGGGCTTGCCCCCATGTGAGCCGCTCCGAGTCCCCGTTGGGGGAGACGGAGGCAGCATACAAAAATAAAATTATTATTATTATTATTATTACTAGCTGTGCCCGGCCACGCGTTGCTGTGGCAAAGTGGTGGTGGTATTGGTTAAAAATTGTTGTGTAATTTTTATTTGACGTTACAGTATTTGTATTTTTAAATTATTTGTATTGTAAGTTATCTTTTTATTTATTACATTTTATTATTTTCTTGTATTATTTGTAGTTATTTTCTGTTATTATAGTATTTCATTGTATTAATTTTTTAGTGTTTTTAATTATTTTTAGTGTTTTTTATTATTTTTTATTGGGTTGCTAGGAGACCAAGTTGGAGGAGCTTAGCCTTCTAACTGGCAGCAATTGGATAAAAGCAATCATTCCTCTCCCTCTAATTAGGACTTTATTTTTCTTTTCTTTTTGTTGTATCAACCTAGAGGCATGGATGATGGGTTGTGTTGTCAAATTTCGAGGTTGGGGGGCCTGTAGTTTTGTGGGTCGCCGTGATGCCATCACTCTTTTATATATATATAGATTATTATTTTAAAAACTAGGGTTTTGGAAATGGAAGCGCGCATTAGATTTGACGGCGCATGAGACTCGAGGTAATGAGAGACCTTTGAAAGGAAACAGCATGAAAAGAGAAGTTAAAGCAAACTTGGGCCCTCCCTCTTTGCAGGGGTTTTGGACTCCAACTCCCAGAATCCCTCACTGCCTCAGGCCCCTTCCTTTTCCCCTGAAAAGGGGCCTGAGGCAGTGAGGAATTCTGGGAGTTGGAGTCCAAAACGCAGGGAGAGAAGGCCCATGTTGGCCCAGGCCTGGAGCCTCTTCTTGGGCCCCTGTTCACTCTGCACGACTGACACACCGCAGGCCCTCCAGACTACAAGTCCCAGCATCCCCTGCGCCTCATTCCCTCCCCCGTAATATATATTTGGGGCGCCTTCCGTGCAGCCCTTCCCTCACCTCCTCCCTTCTCTCCGTTCGGCCCGGCCTTCTCTCTCTCTCCTCTCTCACCCTCCTTCTCCTTCTCCTCTTTCTTCCGCTCAGCAAGCCCCTTCACAATTGGTTGGCAGCGCCCGGCCAATCAGAGGCCGCCTTTCTCAAGCGCGGCGCCCAATCCGCGCCCTCGTCTGAGAAAGGGCGGGCTCTCTCTCTCGCGGGGAAAGAAAAGCGTGGTGACGTCAACACGCCCTGCCTGCGTGGGTCGTACCATTAAGAGGCGAAAAGAGGGAGGGGGAGGGAAGGAGCCGTTGGGCCAGACCAAGTGGCGCGGGGAGCGGGGGGAGGCGGCCTAAGCCTCGGAAATGGTCCGGAATTTGGGTTGATGTCACGGGTGGAAAGGAGAGGCTCATGACGGCCAATCAAGAGCGAGGCATCGCCCTTTCCGGGGAATACAAAAGGCCAGAAGGAAGAAGAACCTCCATTCACAGCTAGCCAAGCACAGCGCCAGGCAATACAGATCATATTATGCTATACTAATAATATAACGTATTGTATATGCATATAATATTAATAATATTATAATGTAATACAATATAGTAATAATACACTATTATAATGGTATATTTATATTATATGTAATATTACAGTAGAGTCTCACTTATCCAAGCTAAACGGGCCGGCAGAAGCTTGGATAAGCGAATATCTTGGATAATGAGGAGGGATTAAGGAAAAGCCTATTAAACATCAAATGTACTGTACTACTACTCTACTGTACTACTAATAATAATATACTATTATAATTGTATATTATATATTACATGTAATATTACAGTAGAGTCTCACTTATCCAACACTCGCTTATCCAACGTTCTGGATTATCCAACACATTTTTGGAGTCAATGTTTTCAATATATCGTGATATTTTGGTGCTAAATTCATAAATACAGTAATTACTACATAGCATTACTGCATATTGAACTACTTTTTCTGCCGAATTTGTTGTATAACATGATGTTTTGGTACTTAATTTGTAAAATCATAATCTAATTTGATGTTTAATAGGCTTCTCCTTAATCTCTCCTTATTATCCAACCCTAACCCTAACCCAACGTTCTGCCGGCCCGTTTATGTTGGATAAGTGAGACTCGACTGTACTAATAATATTGCAATACACTGATATAGTACAATATCTAATGCTTATATATATTTCCGCCATGTCTCCTGTATCAATTTAATGATATAATAATATTATACTATACTAATATTATAATATATTTTACATACATGTAATATTAATAATAATAATATGGTCTAATACAATGTAATAATTATAATTCACTATTATAATTGTATATTTATATTACATGCAATATTACTAACAATATTGCAATATAGTCATATAATATAATATATTGTGTATATATATATAATATATTGTATATATTTACAAGTACAGTAGAGTCTCACTTATCCAACATAAATGGGTCAGCAGAACGTTGGATAAGCAAATATGTTGGATAATAAGGAGGGATTAAGGAAAAGCCTATTACACATCAAATTAGGTTATGATTTTACAAATTCAGCACCAAAACATAATGTTATACAACTAATTTGACAGAAAAAGTAGTTCAATACGCAGTAATGCTGTGTAGTAATGACTGTATTTACGAATTTAGCACCAAAATATCATGATGTATTTCAATACATCATGATATTTTGGTGCTAAATTCGTAAAATTCGTAAACATTGACTACAAAAATGCGTTGGATAATCCAGAACGTTAGATAAGCGAGTGTTGGATAAGTGAGACTCTACTGTATATATACTTGTAAACCGCCCTGAGTCCCCTTCGGGGTGAGAAGGGCGGGATATAAATGTCGCTAATAAATAAATAATAAATATATATATATAATGCTTATATTGTGCTATGCTAATAATATAATGTATTCTATATGCATATAATATTAATATTACAATGTAATACAATATAGTAAAAATAATACACGATTATAATGGAAGGAAGGCAAAGGAAGTAAAGGGAACATGGGACGCACACCTGATTTAATTTGAGCAATAAATTATTAGTTTTTCTTAAGTCACGTAGAAGAAATCAATCAAAGGGTCTGCCAATCGGAAAAACAGGAAGAAGGCTCAGATGCCCACATCAGCAAACGAGGACCCAGGACCCAGCAGTAAACGGCCCATCCCTCCCCCAGGGGTGCAAAAAGAGATCAATTGAAAGTCTGAGAATGTCAAGCCACAAGCAGGGCAATAAAGCCCCAATGGACAGCCGTCTTAGATGTAGGGATTGGAAGTACCATATTTTCTGGTGTATAAGACTACTTTTTAAACCCAGGAAAATCTTCTCAAAAGTTGGGGGTCGTCTTATACGCCGGGGGCCATCTTATAGAGTGGGTGCTGAAACTTTCGAGCCGGACTGGAGAATCTGTAGTCGCCACATATGGTGGGGGGAGCTCAAAAGAGATAGAGCAGCGCTGTGCCCTGCAGAACAGGCCTCTTTCACCCGCCTGGCCTGCCCTTGTATCCTATTACCATACCTCCTCCTCTGCCTCTCGGATCTTGCTCCTGATGACTGCAGTGAAGCGGTGCAGGCGCGCATGTGCGAAGTCTGAGAGGCAGAGGAAGAGGTACAGCAATAGGATACAAGGGTGGGCCAAGCAGGGGAAAGCGGAGTGTTTGCGTTACCACTCTGATGGTCTTTTTATTTGGTATGTGTTGGAGTATATTTGGCTAGTGTATCCCAAACTCTGTGTTTTGACTGGAAAAGTTTGGGATCGTCTATTACGCTGGAAAATACGGGTAGCATTTTGATGTAGTTTGAATTTGATCGACTGGGCCAAATTGAGGCTTCAAAAAAACCCAGGTGGTATATTGATATATTGAATGATTGTAATCAGGGAATGGTGGGGAAATTGCTGCCTTGAACTGTTGATAAAACTACTGACCAAAGGTACCATATGGAGGGTGGAAGGGGATGAAAAGTAAAGAGGGCATGGGGACAGAAGGATGCTTAGGGGTGTGAAACTGTTCCTGCAAAACAATAAGAACCCATGGGAAACCTTATTCATTATATCTTGCAAAATACAATCTTGTATATTTCATCTCTGAAAAGGAGCCACACAGCCTAGCTTCTTTTTCAGAAGGAAGAAGGATGGATGGAAGGAAGGAAGGCGAAGTAAAGAAGGAGAAAGAACAGACGGAAGGAAGGAAGGTGAAGAAAAGGAAGGAAAGAAGTAGAAAATGTAGGAAAGAGAAGGAAGAAGAGAAGGAAGACAAAGGAAAGAGAAGACAAAAGGAGGGAAGACAAAGGAATGAGAAGGAAGGGTGGAAGGAGAGAAGGAAGGCGAAAGAAGGAAGGAAGCATTGTTTTCCTTACAGCAAAACAGAACAAGCTCTTTTTATTGGCGCTTGGAAAGGGGGCTTCTTTGGACAGATGATTATCTGGTGGCCACAGAGCCATGGAGTCCCTAAGAATCTGGGTCCTTTCTAGGCTCTTGGCCATTTTCCTTAAAAGCCTTCCTTCTGAAGTTTAAGTACGCCGAGACAATAAACTCAGGGAGGAAAGTCAGTGGCCACTTGGCCTGGAAATTCAGCCGGTCAGTAGGCTTTCCTGCAAAGCCTGCAAAGGCCAGGCTGGCCATCGGAGCAAGAGGGGTCTCCTCAATCCTCCTCATTGGGGGGCCTTGAGGCCGGTGTATGTGTGTGTGTGTGTGTGTGTGTGTGTGTGTGTTCACAGTCTGCATCCACCACCAAGAGAGGCTTCCGATTCCCTTCCGACTCGTCTTTGGTTGCAAGATTTTTATTCTGTTTTTGCTTTTTAATTTAAAAAAAGACAGGGAAAAAAACACAAAACCACGACAGAACCAAATAAAAGAACAAATTAAAAAATCACTCAGAATATTTGTTACATTATCATCATTATCATTATCATCATCATCATCAATTTTTTTTCAAGTCACTTCTAAGCCCCACAAGTTACAAATAAATTAACGAGACAAGGATCGGACCCCGGAAGATTCGAAATTAAAAAAGAGTCAAAATGAATAAGTACTAGGAACTAACTACCTTTGGCAAAGTTATCACACGATTTCCCCCACGGCTCCGGGTGGGACCCCGCAACGGGCTTGACTGGGGGAGGGGAGGAGGCCGGGCTCCCGGGCGGCATCCCACACTCCTGGGCCCCCAAGGGGCTCGGGGCCAAAGCTCTGCCTTGGAAGCGGGCCACAGCCGGGTGGACCTTTTGGGGCACAGCTGTGCCCTCCTGCCATTGACACAGGGGTCCACGGCCCCCAGGCTGGAAGGGGGTCTCCCTCCATGTAAACAAGGCCCGCAGGGCTTGGCCCCCCTCCCCTTTCGGGAGGAGACCCCCATTTGGGGCAATGACTGACGGGCCTGAGCCCCTGCCCAGTTTCCTTCTGAGAGAGAGATGCTGCCAGCCTGACCCTCCCCCCCTTTCCCGTCCCCCAAAGCCACCCCAAGACAGACCCGTCTGGCACACACACCCTTCATAAAGCTTTTCTATTTGGTTCATCATTAAAGTATATGAGGTATATGGCAGGCTATCTCCAAAGAGCCTTGTGGTGGGAGCCTTGGCACGCGGAGGGCAGGGAGGAGGAGGAGGAGGAAGGTCAGCTCGTTTGGTTTGGCCACTGGGGGTGCTAGAGAGGAGGACAGTCCATTTTACAGGGGTGGAGGGCGGGTTGAAGGAGGACCCCCCCCCCCCGTATTCCTGTTATTCCCCCCCCCCCATGTCCCCATAGTGAAAACCATTTACGATACGGGAAGTGGAGAGTGGGAATAACCAGCAGAAACGGGGGGAATGGTTTTCCTCCTCCAATTTCCCCCCCAAAATGGACTATTCCTCTCCCTCTAGCGCACCCTGGTGGCCTCTGCTCGGATAACGGACGTCCCCTTGCCTTTAAAGCTTGCGGAGCAGGGGAGGCCGCCCTCCCTCTGGATCCAAGGGACCTGAAGGCAAGGATCCCCCTCCCCAAAAAAACCCAGCCTTTGTCTGCTCCCAGCCTGAGAAGCCCACCTTCCCCCAAGCTGGAGGTCGTACAGAAGGGCAGGAAGAGGGCCGAGTGAGGCTGGCCACCGATCCGAAGAAGGATCCCTGCACGTGGCGGCCCTCTTCCGCTTGGCCAAACGCTGCCTCTGGCCAAGCGTCCACTCCAGGGCCCATCGTCCTGCTCCCGGCCTTCCTCCTCCGAGCCTCCACTGCTGCCATTCACCCACCACTCAGCTCCATGCATGGAGATAGGGTCATTTTTGGTCTAGAATCGTTTTTTTATATAAAAAAAACACATTTTGGTTTTTGTTTCTCTTTTTTCCCTTGGTTTTTTTTGTTGTTCAGCTTTTTCCCTTTTTTATCTATTTTTTGTGTTGCAAACCTTTTAGCATTTGGTTTGTTTTTTTTTTCATTTAATACAGTAAGAAGCAATAAAGCGGAACATAGAATTTTCTCTATAAAAAAAAATAGAAGGAACCCCCCCAAAGTTTTTTTCCAAAAAAGAAAAAAATAAAGGCAAGAAAAAAGAAAGAACAAAGATCACTAAAACAGTTACATTCCACCTAGTAACACGTTCAGTAGCACATGAGAGAGAAAGAGAAAGGAAAGTCGAGAAAAAGAGAGAAACTGGACATCCCCAATGTTTTTCTTCCTTCTCCGCCCAAATGTCCACCGATCATCAGGAACCGCGTCTGAAAAGAGACCGGTCAAGCTCTGCCGGTTGGTTCTCTCTCTCTCTCGCGCACAGAATGGGATGAAAAACATCTTCTCTTTTTTGTTTTCCAAGTCAAGTCTTTTAAAAACTAGGTGTTTCCTGTTTGTTTCGTTTTTGGAAAGTTTCACAGTATTTTTATTTTTCCACTTGTTCTCTCAAACCCACCTGAACGCTATTATAGCACAGCAAAAGCAGGAGATAAAATGAGGTCGAGGTTTGTTTGTGTGTTTGTTTGGTTTTGTTTTTCGGCTTTAAGAAAGGTTTCAAAGTCCTTTCTTTTTTGTGTGTGTTTGTTTCGTAGTTTATCTTTTTTTTTTGTCACTCTGTCCTTTTGGTTTGGTTTTGGTTTTTGGTTTGGTGTTTTCTACCAGATCGCAAGTATGCCATGGCTAACTTCCTTCTCTGCAACAGCAAGACTTTGGTTCGCAGGAGTTGAAAAGAAAAGGCAAACATTCAAAGAGCCCCAGAACATGGACTGACGCGCCCCTCCCCTACAAAGAAACACATTGGAAAAGAAGCCCAAACCGAGCAGGACTGGGAAAGAAGAAGAAGAGAAAGAAAGAAAGAAAAAATCCATCAAGAATGTACCGAAAAAGCAAAAAGGCTGCAAGAGCAAAACAAGAAAGAAAGAGCGTTTTGAGAAGCCATTTTTAAAGCTTTCCAGTCTTCGGGGAGGAAGGGTCGGGATCCTCTCTTCTCTCCCACCCAAGTCCTTTGATTTGGTTTATTATTATTGTTACTATTATTATTACTTTTAGCTTGTCTCTTTGCCATTTACAAAATCCTGGCTTCTCAACACAGCTTTCCATGAGGTATTTTCTTTTTCAGGACAGAGAAAGACGGTTGAGCCATTGTCTCACCAGAGAAAGTCACAGCCTCCCCTCGATTCCCACGCTGCCCTCCTTCTTTCCTTCCTTCCTTCCTTCTTTCCTTCTTCGGTCAACACTCTGTTTGCTTGGTTTGTTCTTTTTGGTTAAAGGTTTCTCTCTCGCCTCCGAGTCTCTGCGAATCCACACAAAAGGGGGTATTTGCCCCTCTTTTCTGTGGCCTCGTTTCCTTGATTCCCCGGTGATCTTCATGTCATTTGTAGTGATATCTTATCAATTTTTGGTTTTTATTTGTTTCCTGGAAAATGTAAAAGTAGAGATTCCTGTTTTGTTTTGTTGTTTGTTGTTTTTTTTGGTTGGTTTGGTTTTTGTCAGGCACTGGAATATGAGTATTTCTCATTTTCAGAACACAGATATAAAAATAATAATAATAATAATAAAAATTACACATCCCCTGTTTTCAGAAAATAACCCCCGATAGTAAGTAATCCCAGGCAGAAATAATCATTTGTTTAGGAAATCTTTTTAAAAGGCAAAATCAATAAGGGGGCATCTATACTGTAAAACTGATGCAGTTTTGTCCCACTTGCGCTGCCACCGCTCAAGGCGAGGGAGCCCCGGGCGCTGTACTTTGGCACTCTTTGGCTGGGAAGGCTTTGCGAGACTACGGCTCCCGGGATGCTATCAAAGTGGTGTCAAACTGCATTTGTTCCACAGTGTAGACCGCACCCTATGACTAGACAAGCGAGGGGTAGCCCGCTTAGAGCCGCAGGCCGAGGCTTTCAGGGGGTCTCTGGCCAAGTGGCATCAAGGGGTTTGTCCCAATGGGCCCGAATCCAAGTTGGAAAAGGGTCTGCAGACTGACCACCGTCCGCACAGGGGCCAAAATGGCTTCTTGGCACCCAGTCGCCACGGCCTTTGAAAGCCTGAACCTTTGTGGTCAAAGAGGACGCAGGAAACCCCTTGCTTGTCGCTTTCAGGTTTGAAAAGGAAAAAGAGAGGGAAGGGAGAGCTCATGAACAATTATCCATAGTAAAAACGCGATGCTGAGAAGCCAACCCCCCCCCCTCCCCGCCCGCCCGCCCCCCTCCTGGAACCCAAAGAGAACCGAGAATAAATAAGAATAAATAAAAGAGTATTTGAAAGACATTCGACCAGACACAGAAGTTAGAAAAGTCTGTAAAAAGCTTTGGGTGAAGCTAGAACTGGTGATTTTTGGTGTGAGATTCGTTTCCCCCTTTAAAGATTTTAAAGGTGGAGTTTGTTTTTTTTCTTATTATTTTTTTGTCTTTTTCCTTTTTCTCTCTTTTTTTGCTTGTATTTTTTTTACCAAAAAAGAAAAAGAAACATCCTTTCCCCATTTCCTTTTTTGTTTCCTTTCTGACACGGTCCAAGGAAACCAGCAGATGAAAAATAAATAGTTTTTAAGAAAGCATTTCAACGAGTCACCTTTGGCAAGGTGTGTCTGTTCTTTCTGAGGAAGGGAAAGGAAATAAAACATCTGGAAAAGGAAAGCACAGGTTTGGGGAATTCTTTTTGGTTTCTTCCTTTGTCCCTTTTTGCTTGGCTTGGTTTTGGCTACTTTGGGTTATTTTCTATTTTTTGGTTGTTTTTTTTGTTTGTTTGGCTGTTGCTGACAATTCATTGTTTGGTTTTGGTTTTGGTTCATACACATTTTTTGGTTTCGCTCGTCGGTTTGTAGGTCCAACGCTCTGCCGCCGCCATCCTCTGCCGCCAAGGCGCTGCGTGCGGGTCTCCTCCTCCTCCTCCTCCGGCTCCCTCTTGGCCGGCAGCGGCCCTCATTCCGTCTTGGCGTCTGGCTCGGCAGTGACTGATCCCGGAGCGGCCTGGGCCAGAGTCTGCGCCACATCGCTGGCGGCCGAGCTGCATGAGGAGCAGGAGGAAGAGGAGGAGGAGGAAGAAGAGGAGGAGGAGGAGGAGGTCAGGACGGGAGACTTGCTTGGCATGGAGGCTGCCACCGCTGCCGCCGCCGCCGCCGAGACCAGGCCTCCCACGCTGCCTCCCGGGGCGGTGCCCAGCAAGGGCAATCCGGCGTGGTTCAGGAAGAGCGGAGAGGTCACGATGCTCTGGCTGCCGGCCCCCGTGACGCTGGCGCTGGTGCCCAGGAGCAGGTTGCCGCTGGCATCAAGGCTGGTAATCGGCAGGCTTCCACCACTGGCCAAGGCTGAGGAGGGAGAGTGGCACAGAAAGAGGGGGGGGGTGTTAGCCGGACGGAAGGAAGGAAGGAAGGAAGGAAGGAAGGAAGGGCCACCCGTGGGCTCCCCTCCCCTGCACCACCCCAAGGGTCCCAGAGGACGCTAGGGAAGAGAACAAAGTGAGAAAGGGAGATTGAGGAGAGGTCTCTGCCCAGGTGGGCTTCACAGGAATCATGGGGCACCGTCAGGGGGCATTGGGGGTGATGCCTTAGCCACTTTGAGTCTCTTTGTTGGAGAGAAAAGTGGAGTATAAATACACATGATGATATAATTAATAATAATAATAATAATAATAATAATAATAATAATAATAATAATAATAATAATAAAAAAGAGCAAGGTGAGAAAGGGAGAAGTGCAACCCTTGGGCAGAAGGAGAGATTGAGGAGGTTGGCTCCATAGGAATTGTGGGATTGCCCTCAGGGCATTGGGAGTGATGCCTTAGCCGCTTTGAGTCTCCTTGTTGGAGAGAAAAGTGGGGTATAAACACAAATAATTAGGATAATAGTAATAATATACAGATCCTACAGTCGCTTCACAAATGTTGGCGCCCTCTGTGCCAACAAGGGATGCTATGAATGGCACCCCGCCCCATTTGGAGGCCCCACAGCCCCCTCCCCCTCCGCATTACAGCCTCTGGGAAAGAGTTGAGCATAGCAGCATGGCCTCTCCTCACCCACATTGGCCAGGCCAGAAAAACACACAATGTGCAGAGAGATGACTGGGAGAGATGAGAGCACATACATGTGGAGGGTTAGCAAGGCAAAGTGTGGAGGATGGGAATTATGGTGGTGGTGATGATGAGGATGATGCCCCCTAGCCTGCGGGGGGGGGGGGGGGGAGGCAGAGGAAGGAGGGCTGGTGCTGGGCTCCACTGCCTGGCCGCTCTCACGCATTCTGCCCTCCCACGTCTTCACCCAAACACATAAACGCCAATCACGCTGTTCTTCGCAGAGGCCTTAGTTCCAGAGAATTCTGGGAGATCTGCTTCCAAAGAGGACTTTCTCCAAGGGCAGCAAGTGTGGGGGAGGCCCATGGCTCTGTGCTTTGCCCAAAGGAGGTCCAGGCTCAGTTCCCTCTCTGAGAATGTGGTCCCATGCACAGAATGGGGAGTGGCTCTGAGTTCCAGTCCTGGGCTGAAGATGCCTCTTGTCCGTCTCCGGAACAAGCTACTCATAACTAGTCGATACATGGCTTAATTCCATTTTAATATCGGTCGGTTTAACCATGATGTACATATGTTTAATTTGACTGAGAGCGAGTGACTTGCTCAAAGTAAGGGGGTGTACTAACACCAGCAGCAACAGCAGTACTACTAGTAGTGGAGCTAGTGAAAGGTAACCATTTGTTTTCACGGGGCGGAGCGTATCTGAGCATTTCGTGAGGGTCTCCCCAGTCAGGCGGTAGCCATGTTGTGTGGCGGGCAAGAGAGGGCTCACGGAGCGCCATCCCAAGTGGGTTCCTCCAGACGCTCCGTCAACACACCTACGCCGTGCCCTCCACACAGAGCATCTCGGGCAGAGTCCCCGACTGCGCAGCACAGAAGGCCCCCTGCACGCAAAGGCACCCTCCCCCCCCTCCCTCTCTCTCAGACACAGACAGTGGAGCCGCGGATGGGATGATGACATCATGTCTGGGTCTTGGTTCCACAAACCTTGTATGGTGGCCAGCGGGTTGGTGGCCATGAGCGCGGGGTTTAACCCTGCATTCACCCCCAGCACTGTGCTTCTGCAAGCAAACCAGAGGCGGCAGGTTAACTTTTGGGATTGGGGTGGGGAGGCGTATTGTGGGAAAACATTCATCCAGAGGCTTCTTTTTAAAACCAGGCAGCCCTCTCTGCAGCACAGAACATCAAGGAGACAACATGTTGACCCCCACTTTTCTTCTCCTGTATGATATCTTAACATCTCTGCCTGATGGAGAGGCCAGTGGAGCTTGAAAAGCTCAGAGCATGTATTGTGCGCACTGCAGTTGACCCAAAAAAGATGTATCCCTGTTTGCTGAATTTCAGAGTTACAGAGGCAGAGTGCAAGAACATCATCTCAGGCCCCCTCAAGACTGCCCTTGTCATGCAGACTGAACTGCACTGAACTGGGTTATATCAGTCGACACTGCCATATAATCTCCATCAGAACGGCACTGTAGATGGGGCCTTGGTGATGCACTTGAAGACAGAGAAAGAAGTGAAGGAGACTTTTGTTCTCAATTTAAAATACTGAAGCCAGTGCTAGGAATGACCAGGAATGGATCCGGACACTTGAAAAGAGCAGCTCCAGAAACCACAGCAAGTAGCGTTCTACTCCCTTCAGCAGCCTCCTGACCCAGACCTCGTCCTGGGTTCCTGTGCCGCCCGTGGCTCCCACTGGCCCTGAACCAGCCAGGGCCACCCTCCCTCCCTCCCTCCCTCCTTCCCCGGCGGCCCCTTACCCCGGGCTGGGATTCAGGCCTTGCAGGCTGATGGCCGGGTGGATGCCTCCGCCGCCTCCTGCTCCTGTTCCGCCGCTGCCGCTCAGGGGACTGGGGTTTGTGCTGTTGCTGGGGGGTGGAGTGGCCGAGTTGAGGGCGGCGCCCCCCACTCCCACAGCTGTCCGGCTCGGGGTCAGGGAGCAGATCGCTGGGGACAAGGTAGTAACTGCCCAGGAGAAAGTGCAGGGAGGTTAGAGCTGGGCCCTTGGCAAGCCAGAACGGTTCTTGCTGGAGGGCCTCCCCCACTGAGCCTCACCCCACTGTGCCCCACTAGGGCTCTCTCTGCTACAGCCACCCTCTTCAGGTGCAACACGGGGGCTGAGCTGGGCCCTCAGGACCTGTGATTTTTCTGCAGCCACTCAAGATGGTGACCCACACAGCAAGAGGCTCTCTGGATGCTCTGGTTGGCCGGAGAGGGACACTCTCAGGGCGCTCCGCTGCATCCTGGGGGCCCTCAGCCAGCGCCACTTTGTGCTCCGCCTCCCACACATTCCAGAAGGGCCCCCAGAAGAGCAAAGGGAAAGAGCTACCTGTTGTGCTCAAACTGCTGGAAGCCTGGGAGAGAGGCAGACTTGTGCCGGGGCTGGTCACCTAGGGAGAAGAGCGGAGGGTCACGAGACCAAGGCAAGGGATGGGACACAAGTGGAGATCCCACCCACAGGGCGGACCGCCCCAAACCCTCTGGCAGTTCTTCGAGCCAAGAGGCAGGCCATATCTGAGCACACGGCTGTTGTGTTCACAGAGTTTCTTAGAAGCCGGATTGCACCTCCTTGAGTCCCCCAGTCACTGATGGGGGAGATGCAGTTCCATGATCCCTCCCATTAGTGGAAGTGATGTGCCTTCAGAAGGAAGGGAAGCCCTGCCCACTGGGGGGCTTTATCACAAGAGGGGGTAAAAGTCACTCATGGGATCATGTACAACTGAAAGGCCATAAAGAAGAGATGTGAAGGAAGGCTGCAGCAAGAGAAAACAGCACTGGCGAGTCTCAGGAGGGAAGAAGTTTGCCAAACGCCAGGATGGGAGGGAGGAAGGGAGGGGGGCAGAGAGGGACAGAGCCTGCCAAACTGACAAAATGGGAGACACAACAGATGGTTAGGCAGGATGAGAGCCCGGTGGCCCTTCTCTAGATGTTTCTGGAGGCAACTGCCACTCCCATCACGCAGGGCCATTGGAGGGGGAAGGCGCGGAGGATGAGCCCAGGGAATGGGGGAGGGGGAGCGTACCAAGAGTGGGCTGTATCCCGGGGGCTTGCCCTGGGGAGGCAACACGGGGGCAGAGCTGCAGGGGTTGATCCGCTTCTCCTTCTGTCGGCGGTTGCAGAACCAGACGCGGATCACCTCCTTCTCCATGTTCAGCTGCTCTGCGATAAGCAGGATCTCCTCTGAGGTAGGCTTCTGGTTCTGTAGGGCAAGGGAGGGGGACAGCGGAGGGAGGGCAGTGTGACCACGTCCATGCCTTGAGCCAGCCATGGGGCAAAAGAGGGAGCCTCAGCATGACTGCAGGGTGTCCCTTGTGGGGACTAGGGCTCTCTTACCGCGAGAAAGCTTTTCTCTAAAGCAAAGCGGACATTGGTTTCGATGCTGGTCCGCTTCTTTCGGCGCCGGCCGGGCAGCCCGTCAAAGCCCATGTTGGGGCTGGTCAGCTGGTTGGGACTGGGAAGCGTGGAGTCCACCGACATGGTCTCTGCAAGGCAAGAACTCGGGTCCCCAAAATGTCTCCTAGTCGCTGTCCTTTTTAAAGCTGGTTGTGTCTATGCCTGGCATGGGCCAACTTCGGCCCTCCCTCCAGGTGTTTTGGACTTCAACTCCCACAATTCCTAACGGCCTGGAGGTAAGGCCGAAGTTGGCCCATGCGTGATACAAGCCTTCTGGAGACCTAGATCAGCCTCGTCCCCCCTTTCACCCCCTTTGGAAGGCCTGGCCTCCTTCCTCCCCTCCCTCGCTCACCAGCGTCATTCAGCCATTTCTCCAGCAAAGGCTTGAGCTTGCACATGTTCTTGAAGCTGAGGTTGAGAGCCTCGAAGCGCGATATGGTGGTCTGGCTGAAGTCGTTCCCATAAAGCTTCCCCATGGCCAGCCCCACATCTCCCTGCATGAGCACACAACAACAACAAGAACAGCATTGCTGCTATTTAGAACGGCCATCTGGGAAGAGTCCAGAAATCTCTCGTCTTGATTCGGGGGGGAGCAGATATGCAGCAGCCCCTCTTCCCCCCTCAGAAAAAAACAGGCAGGGAACTTGGAGGTTTTGCAAATGTACCCTTGTGGAGTAGGGCAGACGCTTTGAAAGGGTACAAAGATGGCCTTGGGAGGCTGCCTTTTTCTCACCCCAGACATGGATGGATGAAAATGAGGAGATTAAAAGGCAATAGTTTAATTCTGCAGAAGAAGTAAGGAGTGGTTTTACAATTAAGTCAGGCCAAGACAAGCGTCCAGAAAGTGCCACGTTTGACTGTTTCTGCATCATGGGTTTTATAGTCTCAAATTGACACCCACACGAGATCAAACTTTCTTTTTCTCCTCTTTCCTCTCTGTAGTTTCCCCCCTCCCTCAGGTTATCCTTCAGCTCAGAATCTTTGTCTCGCTCTGTTCTGTAAACAATTATTGCGTTCTGAAAACAATCTTGTTTTTGGAAAACATTTCCTGCCATTTTTCTCTCCTCCTAGAATCATAGAATCGTAGAGCTGGAAGAGACCTGACGGGCCATCCAGTCCAACCCCCTGCAAGAAGGAAAATATTATTCAAAGTATGAGATTTGCCGTCACTGGCAAGGTCAATCCGATCTCCTTCTACCTCTCGCCCAAATGCTTTGTCCTGGAAATGCTAAGCAATGCTATCTTTCCCCGAATTCCTTCACTCTTTCTCCTTCTTGTTCTCTTTAGCTCTCTTTAACCCAGGCATGGGCCAACTTCAGCCCTCCCTCCAGGTGTTCTGGACTTTAGCTCCCACAATTCCTAACATGCCTGGAGGGAGGGCCGAAGTTGGTGCTTTAACCCATTCCTAGATTTCTTCTTTGTGCACTTTACATTTCCTGGTCCCAACACTGTATTGGAGTCAGGCATGCGTCTCTGCCCCAGACCTACCTGCGTGAAGCCCAGCTTGATCCGCCGCTGCTTGAAGGTGCGGGCAAACTGCTCCAGCTCCTCCAGGTCGCTGGGCTCCTCGGGGTGGGAGGGGGGCTCCAGGCATTTGGGCGGAGGTGGCGGCTGCGAATGAGACAGGTGCGACTCGGGGAGGCCGGGCCGAGTCACTTGCTGCAGAGCAGGGAAGGAGAACGAGAAGCGTCATAGGCAACACGAAGAGGGACGCAGGAGGATCCGTGCTGAAACT
The DNA here is from genome assembly GCF_035594765.1 of Anolis carolinensis. NCBI lineage: Eukaryota > Metazoa > Chordata > Lepidosauria > Squamata > Anolidae > Anolis > Anolis carolinensis. Next base: position 382,217 of record NW_026943821.1, on the reverse strand, counting down.
GCAGCAGTCTTTAATTGTTGTAACTTCTTGTAAAATGACATTGAATGGCTGATACAGGATGCAGACCTTCTTGTTGTGAAGTTACAGAGCTACATTTTTGTGTTTATGATAGTCTGTGAGCTGTAATATCACCTCTATAATATGGTGTAGCTCTATGTACAGAGCACCTGCCATGGGTTTTTTTGCTCAAGACAATTTGCTTAGGTATGCTTCTGCATCTGGATGGTCCTATTCAGTTTGGGGATTCCTTTTCTCCCCACATGTGCATTGGTCAGAGAGACTTTGCTGATTTATTCAGCAATGGCAGGCCTGGTTCCACCTTCCAAATCAATGGAAAGGAGCAGGAACAGAAAGGCACCGAATGGCTAAGTCAGGCATGGGCAGACTTTGGCCCTCCAGGTGCTTTGGACTTCAGCTCCCACAATTCCTAACAGCCTACTGTTAGGAACACTCAGAGGGCCAAAGCTTGCCCATACCAGACCTAAGTCAATCCCTCTGGGAAACCTCCTTGGCCTCTGTCTCTCAAGGACCTTGCAGCGAAGGGTGGGGGGGAATGATGCCCAGCGGAAGGGCCCAGATGAAGCCGCTGCCCTTCAGCGGTGCGCCTGCAGTGCTTGGTGTTCCTCTACGCCCTCCCATCCTTGGCCCTTTGGCCGGTGCTCACCTGTGCTGGGAGTCCTGCGCGAGGCTGATTCGGCAGGAGGCTCCCGGGGTTTTGCTGAGGTAGCTGAAAGAGATTTGGTGTGGAGAGGAGCCCTGCGGAGGAGGAGGAGGAGGAGGAGGAGGAGGAGGAGGAGGAGGAGGAGAGAGGAGACACAGTGCTCAGGCAGGGACGCACCAGCCCCTCCCAGGCTGGCCTGCCCGCCTTAGGCCTTCCCAGGAGGCCTCTCTGACTGGGGACAATGGGAGCTGCACCCCGGCCTTGACGCAGGGCACCCGTCCTGCCCCATCCTGGCTTATTACCTTGTTGCCCTGGCTGGGCTTGCGGCAACAAGAACTGCGCAGGCGGCTGGAGGTGGTGTCCTGGGACCAGGACTAACTGCTGGAGCTGGAGCAGCTGCTGGATGTCCTGAGGCAGAAGAAGGGAGGAAGGAAGGGAAAGGATGAGAAAAGGAAAACGAGGGGAGGGAGGAAGAGAGAAGAGCAGGGGGACAGGCCTCGCCCCAGAGGAGCCTGGCAACCATAGAATCATAGAGTTTGAAGAGACCACATGGGCCATCTAGTGCAACCCCTTCCTCCATGCAGGAAAAGCGCCATCCCAGCTGGGTTTTTCATCCCTGGACTACACAAGTCTCTTGTGTCATCAGGTTTCCAGACCTCAATGAGTAGCTAACTAGAGGTAGGATTAGACTGAGGGATTCCTCCCCGCACATTCCTATGCATACTTTCCCAGAAAGGGCTTTGACTTTCCTCATCCTGATAGCCACCATCTCCTCCCCCCTTTGATGACTTAGCAATGCAGTTTCTGTGATGGGAACTTCCTCTTCCGTTTTAACTGCCTGGGCTGAACATGCGGTCCCCACTGGGGTTTGTGTTCTTTTGCCTTTTCTTCCTTTGGTGGTCCATGCTCTCCTTACATCTTGGATAGACTACTGCAACACACTCTACGTGGGGTTGCCTTTGAAGGCTGCTCGGAAGCTTAAATTAGTCCAACGAGCAGCAGCCAGGATGCTTACTGGAGCGGCATCCAGGGAGCACACAACACCCCTGTTGCATTAGCTCCACTGGCTGCCAGTCTGCTACCGGGCACAATTCAAAGCGCTGCCTTTGGCCTATAAAGCCCTAAATGGCTCCGGCCCAGTTTACCTATCCAAACGCATCTCCCTCTATGAGCCACCACGGAGATTACGGTCTTCCGGGGAGGCCCTGCTCTTGGTCCCGCCACCGTCACAGGCGCGATTGGCAGGGACGAGAGAGAGACAGGGCCTTCTCAGTGATGGCCCCCGGGCTATGGAACTCCCTCCCTGGCAAGATGAGATTCGCCCCCTCCCTCCTGTCCTTCGGGAAGATGATCAAGACCTGGCTGTGGGACCAAGCCTCTGGGGCAGGGCAGATGGCCATCCAGCCTTGTTTAAAAGCCTCTAAGGAAAGAGCTTCCACCACAGCTCTCCTTACAGCCCGGAAATTCTTCCTAATGATCAGGTAGAATCTCCTTCCCTGTCATTTGAACCCATGGATCCATTGAGTCCTAGTTTCCAGGGCAGCAGAAAGGAAGCCCCCTCGCTCCTCCTTTCACATATTTATACATAGCTCTCAGGTCTCCTCTCAACCTTCTCTTCTTCAGGCTAAATAGACTCAGCTCTTTAAGACGCTCCTCATAGGGACTCATGGTCTCCAAACCTTTGATCCTTCTAGTTACCCTCTTCTTCTGGACACCTTCCAGCTTAGAGCCAATCTCTCTTTTAAACTGTGGTGCCAAGAACTGGACACAGTATTCCAGGTGAGGTCTAACCAAAGCAGAATAGAGAAGCACCATAACTTCCCTTGATCTGGACACTATAAGGAACGGGGGTCTCCCACCCAGAGCCGCCCTGTGCGGGAGTGGCCCTGAGAGTGGCTGAAACAGGCATCGGGGGCTCACGTCCATCTTGCACTTCTTCCCTCACCTTCAGCGTAACCCCTTTGGTGCCACAAGCAAGCACATAGCTCCTGTTCCCATCTCAGACGGGGCCTGCAAGATAGCGCTGCCGGGCTGGGCCCTGCCTGCTTACCTGCGCCGTGAGCTGGATGGGCTGCGAGAGGGCCAGCTGGGGCGCCTGGGGCTGGTTCTGCGGGGCCGGCAGGTCGGAGCCCGGCTGCTGAGAGGCGGCAGCGGCAGCAGCGGCATTGGACTGCTGCACGGCGGCTGCCAGGAGCTGGGCCTGGGCCTGCTGCAGGAGCAGCTGCTGTTGCGCGGGCATCAGGGCCGTCAGCTGGGGCGCCGAGGGGCGCCGGTGGAGGAGGAGGCAGGCAGGGGCAAGAGGAAGCAGCGGAAGGGCAAGGGAAGGGTGGAAGGGAGGAAGGGTCGAAGGAGGGAGAGGAATAATCCAGACAGAAGAGAGAAGGAAAAAGCGGGTGAGCTAGTGCTACAGCAAGCGCAGAGGAAGCCAAGCAAGCCCACTCCCGGCCTGAGAGGGACCCCAACTGCACTTATCATTCATTCACATGCCACCGACATAATTTTACCCATGTTATTCAAAGAAAGACTTTAAATCAGGGGATTGAAGAAGAATCGGGGCCCTGATTTTCTCATCTTGTCTCGGGGTCGGATCGGATCTTGCAGCCACCAACCCAACCGCCTAAGCCGCCTGGTTTATGGAATTGCGAGGCTGCTCCTGAATGATGAACAATGCTGTGATGCCTCCTCCACACTGCCTTGCACAAGTCGTCTTTGGATCACAAGCGTTTGCACTTGTTTCTGAAGCAGGGCCTCCCAATCTTTGGTCCTCCGGGTGTTTTGGACTTCCGTTCTGGGAATTCCTGCTAGGCAAGCCCCGGAGGACTAATGGTTGGGAGCCATTGCTCAGGAGCTGAGTCTCGCTGCTTTGTGGGGCTCCACTTACCCCTGCAAGCTGGCTGCCGGCTAACATCAGCTGGGCCTGGGGCAGGTGGGGCGGCTGGACTGGGGCCGGGGCCGGAGCCGGTACCGGGGCTGGAGCTGGAGGCATCTCTGTGGGGTCTTCGGCTTTGATCTGCAGGAAGAGAAAGAAGAAGGGAGTTGCCAGGGCCGCCTCTCCTGTTCCATCACCCGGGATCGCCAGCATCACTGCCTGACTCCTTCCCCCATTCTCCCCCTATTTCTGTGGCTTTCAGATTTCACTCACCTGTGCAAAACGATCTTCTCGCAATACACAACTAAAACACTTGGATTCCACTTTATTTGCTGTATCTACAGCCTATGTAGTCCTGGCAGACGTAGTTTGGGAAGGCACCAGAGCTCCGTGTCTAAACATTCTAATTTTCCTGTACACCAACCGTGGGCAAACTTTGGCCCTCCCTCCAGGTGTTTTGGACTCCCACAGTTCCCAACATCTTTGCTGGTGCTCTGCTTTCCAATTATCCTTGTTTGTTTTCTCCTAAAGATCTTGGGGGTACATTGAATTATGTGCATTTGGTGGCAGGTGGTCTGTCTGGGCTGGATCCATGACTAGGCCTCTGCCCATTCTAGAGCAAGTGTCTCTCCTTGGCATCTTGTTCCATTTTAAAGAGCTCATACTCTGTGCTGAGCCCAACTGCTATTTCTAAAAACAACCTTCTTAGACTTCTGCCTTCTGTGGCCACAAAGAGCCCGCCAGACAGACATAAGCATCCCACCCCTAACCCCTGACCCCTGGAAGTTCGTTCACTCTGACACATTGCTACTCAGTTTCCTGTTTTGCTGCTGGTCCCCGGAAACAGGGGATTCCCCCCAAAACCAACCTTGATTCATGGGTTCCTACCCGGCTGATAACAAAAGTGCAAGGCAGCAAAGCGCCCGCCCCTGTGCCGCCACAGACCTCTCCTTTTGTACTGATACGGACAACAAAGTTATTCTATTCTATTCTGATTCGCCCCCTGGCTCTGCTGCAGGGGCAACTGAGGCAGATGTTTGGGCAACCCCAAGCCCCTTGGCTACTTTGTAGGGAGAGCCACACACTCCCAGCTCATGTCACGGGCAAAAGGCCTTATCTGATACTTCCTCTTGCCTCTGAAGAAAAGGCAGATTACAGTGGTTTGCGTATTATGCAAATTTCCTTCGGTTTCTCTATTAATAATCAAAAGGCAGGTAATAATCAGCCACAAAAATCTTTAATAACTTTGCAAGCTCCAGTTTCTGAACAGAAGCAGCTCTTTGCAAGCTCCCCTTGTGTTCCAAAGCCTGTTTACTTGCCCAAAGGTAACGGCAGATCAGGCATGAGCCAACATCGGCCTTCTATCCAAGTGTTTTGGACTTAGACTCCCATAATTCCTAACAGCCTACTGGCTGTTAGGAATTGTGGGAGCGGAAGTCCAAAATGGAGGGCCCAAGTCTGCTCATGCCAGCTTGGTTTTTCTCTCTCGGAAACTGACATGTTGAAGGATGGGCTGGAGCTCTCCTTTCGCTGCCCCCAGAAAGATGCACTTCCAGGCAGAAGCCTCCCTGTGCTGCCAATAATAACAGAAGGACCGAGGCGGCAGCCAGCTCTCCTCTTCCTCCTCCTCATCTTCCTTAACGGGTTTTTAATTGGAAGAGTAGGAAAGTCAAAGTGATATTGGGGACTGACCAGAGAGACTTATCTGAGCCTCTTTCCAAAGGAAGAATGAGCAATAAATGTAATTTTAAAAAAGAAAATGCACTTCTTCCCTGCACATATCTGACTCTTCCTTCCAGACAGAAGAGCTGAAAATCCAGCCTCACCTGCAGCTCCTGTGGCTACTTTTGGGTGAATGGTGGCAAGAAACACACAGGGAAATCTCAGCGTGGATGCGGGTCTGAGGGGGGCAAAAGCTTGTTTTGACTTCATGGTGTCCTCAGAGAGAATTACACTATGTAACACAGCTTTTGTTCCTGGGTTATAAATGCCATTTCCTAATTGGTTCTGTCATTAAAGACATGGAAATTAAACTGCCAAAATCCTGCAGCACATCCTGCAGTCTCAACCAATCCAACCTAGTTTGTGGCAGCCACAAAACAACCAAGTTTCTGGAGTATAGCAATCACTTTTAAAGTAAGAACAGCACAATTAATCAAGAATAACGCTTTTGAACCAGGAACAGATTTTTTCAAATGTTGTTACATTGTGTTATTGTTGTCACTATTGTTGTTATTATTGTTGTTAATGGTTGCTACAAATGCAGCAGCTCATATCTAAATAAGCCTTGACTCGCAGTGAGGTTCAGCCCTGGGCTACCTCAGTGTTGTGAGGCTAACTCTTGCAATGAGAAAAGACACGGCTTCCCGCGGGCTAGAAGACTCCTCCAAGCGATTCCTTTCCTAACCTGTGGCCCATCGGTCCCCATGATTCCTCACAACTGGCCTGAGGGCTGCTGCTGATGGTGCAGGGAGGCAGGCCTTACCTTGGTGCCGGTGCTGGTGGGGGACGGAGAGAACGGAGAAGGCTTGCTCTGCTGGGTCTGCGAGGGTCAAAGAGGGGAAGGGAGTGAGCAACCGGGCAGGCAGGGGCTCTGCCGCCATGGCTCCCCCTCCCCCCGCCGCCCACTATGCCCCATGTTTCTCACCTGGTGGTTTGTGTCGGGTCCATTTCTTTCTGTATCTATAACCAAAGAAGACAAGCTCGTCACAAAAGCAATCCAGAGCCCTCACTTGCAGCTGCACTGGGCCTTCCTTCCTAGACCCATATCCCTCGCCCCACGGAGCCCCAATGGAGCCTGCTGGGCCCGCTCTGATTTTTCTCCAGGATTCCCTGCAGTGTGCTCTTCTCCTCTCCAGCCTTGATCCATGAAGCCCCCAAAAGGAACTTCCCCAACTCTGGACATGGTAAACCGAATGCTCAGCAAATCCTGAATGTGAAATGATACCAACATTCTGGGCTTTCCGAGTCAAACCCCTTGCTATGGGGCCGGTCATAGGGGAGAAGAAGGTCCCACCCCTTGAGGGCCTCTTGTTCCTATGCCCCATGAAGCAATCGGGCCCGGAGGCCTTGCTACCTGTGTGCTCTTCTTGCAGCTCCAGCCGTGCCTTCTCCAGCTCCAGGGGCTTAGACATTCTTACTTCTGGAAGAGAGGAGGAGACAAGTGGGGAGGGGGAGAGAGAGGGGCGGCCACTGAGATGACGGGAAAGGCCTGAAGAAGGCTTCAAAGAACAGGGCGGGGAGCAGGACACAACTCTGCTGAATCCCCCCACCCTCAAATTAAAATAAACGCCAAGCCTGCTGCCATTGCCCCAAAGACCTCTCTTCCTTTTGGGCACCCAGAATGGCCCAGCCAAAGGGAGCTTTCCTAAGCTCTAGTTATTTGCTTTTTTATAAAATGCACCCTTAGAGCTTCCCCAGCATATTTTAGCACTAAGATTGGGGAAGATTTCCTGTCACTTGGATTCGCTGTTAACCAAAACAGAGACTGTGGTCAAGAAATGAGAAGAGGACTGAGACGGTGAAGGAACCAGGGGAGATGCTCAAGGGAAAGGCAGAACACTCTGCACCAAAGCCAGGCTGGCTGCAGGTTTCTGGTCTCTGGTTGTGAAAGTTGGGCAGCAAAGAGTGCTGGCAGGAGCAGAACCAACACGGCTGAAGCTGGAGTTTGGACCCAAGGGACAGAGGAAGGGGTCTCAAAGCAGTGACTAAACTGTGGCTGTCCAACTGTGGCCATATCATGAGTAGAGGGGAGCAGGAAAAGGTGACCAGGCCACAGGTGGACAGACTCCATCCAGGAAGCCACAGCGGCTGCCCTGACCTTGCTGTGAAAGGTGGGAGTTCTTGGAGGCCTCTGAGGCTTGTCTGGCAGGGCCTGCAACCTGCTGCTGCTGCTGCTTTTTCAGCCTCCCCGTCCTCCAAACTGCTGGCCACCCTCCTCCTCTTCTAGCTGGCTTTCACTTCTGCTTCCCTTTCACATTTTTAGATGCTTTAAAAACAGCCTCTCGTTTACTGAAAGCCCGGCTAAAAACAGATGCCCAGGAACCATGTGGCTGCCCCCTCCCTCCCTCCCTCCCTCCGCTCCAGGGCCCTGATCCTCTGCCTTTTCTCCTCCGAGCAACAAACACGGCTGCGATAGGGCGGCTACAAAGAGGGCCTCCTAATGGGATGATTTCACGTTTAGAAACCAGTCATTCCCAGATATCTTGAGGAAGAGATTTCCAGCCGGCCCTGTTTATCAGGCAGGTCTCCTCAACGCCTGGTCTGCCACCATCAGAGCTTCACCTGCCCCCCGGAATCAGCAATCAAAGTGGGGCAGCGGCTCCTTGCAGATGCTTCCAATCTCCCATTGAGGTGTCCGCTCATTCATCTGTTTGTGCAAATCCACAAACCCACTTGACGTTTTCCTTTGGTCGCAACATTTCAAACATTGCAATAACTTCCAGCAATTAGAAATAAAGAGTTTAGGCATTGCAAGAAAAGGATGTGAGCAAAGCGAAAAAGGAATGAAAAGTTAAGAGCTCTTGGCATGGACGATATTGCAACAGCTCAGGCTGTGCCATGCTAGAAATGGGAGGGTTGAAGGGAAATGTCGGAATTGCCCCCCCCCCCCCCCGCCCCTCCGCCCCTCCGCCAAGTAGGAGCTTCCCTGCCCAGACACAAACCAAGCCTGGGCTCCTGGGCTCCTTGACCATTTCAAATATATGTTTTAAAAATTACATTATTGCATCCTAAGCTGAGCCTTCGAAAGACTCATTTCCTAAGGCTTTTAAAAGGAGGTGGTGAGTGAAGGGGGAGGCCTCCTTTCCCAGGACGTTTAGGGAGCTGTACAGTCAGCCCAGAAGGGCCCCAAGTGAGACAGGGTAGGGCTCCTTTAATGGCTGCCGGACTGCAGCTCCCGCCCTGGCCAGGGGAGAGGGCCACAGGGAGTGGGGTGCATCAGCAACACCCGGAGGAAACCTTTGACACAAAGGAAGGAAACAAGCACAGCTTGAGAGGGAACTTCCTGGCACTGGAGCTGAAAGGCCGGGGGGCCCAGCAGCCCTCCCGACAAAGCAGGATTCCTTGCCAGGGCAGCGGGGCCTTTGCCCCACCTTCGGTCAAAGGGTAGGCAACAAGACCGCGGGCAAGGAGGGCTCCCCTGGTGCAGAAGAGGGAGGTGAGTGCGGAAGAGAGCCAGGCAAGCGAATGAAGCCACAGCTGCTTACCTGTTGCCCACAGGCCCCAGTTCACCATGACTAGGATCCGCCTGGCACAAGGAAAGGGGGAGGGAGGACGGCCGGTGCCGGTGGCGCAGATGCCAGGCGGTGTGTGTGTTCCCCAATGAGCAAGCAAGAGGGGAAGGGTGGCTGGCGGACCAGGAAGGGCCTCTCCTCCTCTGTCTTCGGGGCAAGTCTGGGGGAGTCCCCATGCGCCTCAGAAGCCAGAGCAGCAAATGCGGCAGGAAGCAGCTGGGAGGAAGGAGCCATGGCAGGCGTGTGTGTGTGTGTGTGTGTGTGTGTGAGAGAGAGAGAGAGAGAGAGAGAGAGAGAGAGAGAGAGAGCATGTATGTGAGAGAGTGCGAGCGCATGCAGGCAGGGAGTGTGGCTCAAGGCACACAACAAATGCAAAGCATCCCCAAAGTAGTCAAGCCCCAAAGTATAAAGAGTTCTCAAAACGGCACAGAAGCTCTTGTGTCCTTGCAGAGAGGGAGCCAATGGCCTTAATGATTTGTTCTAGCATAAGGAGGCTTAATACGCCAAGATGTACCTCCCTGCTCATCACCAATACAGACACGAATGCGCTCTGCTCATGCTCAGAAACACCTGGGTATGACTTCAGTTGGGCACCGAGCGGTTGGGCACTGGCATCCAAAACATCCCATACACGACTTCCCCACAAAACCCAAGGCCTTGAAGGCAGCAAGAAGAGGCACTTCCAGTCCTTCAGTCAAAAGACAAGTTTTCCTCCCTCTTTCTTTCTCTCTCTCCTGTTTATGGCAAATAAAGAAGGTGGAAGAAGCAAACAGAGGGCTGTTAATGGGAAAGGAGCTGTCTGTGTCCCCATTAAATGCAACGAATGAAGTTAGGCAGCTGCAGAAGGAGCACCTTGCCCAGCAGCCACCAGCAACGGTCAAGCGCCTGGGTGGACCTTAGCTACTGGACTGGTAATTCTGGATTCAGGCCACTGGGGGGCGACGGAGTGCCACAAATGCCGCCCTCACCTGGTGCCGCCCAGAAGCACATTCACTCCTTGTTTTCAGAGGAGAGGAGTCCGGCCTGCAATTGGATCCCAACAGGCCACACAACCTCGAGAAGCGTCCCAGAGGCCATTCAACTCAGCCACATCCTTCTGTCAGAGAGAGCACATTACTATCAGAGGCTCCTACAACTGGACTCGGGACCATTCCTTTGCCAAATCCAAAGTGTGGAGGCCACGAATGGCCACAAAAGTCCTGAGTGAGGAGAGAGTGGACGCTCAGCCAGGATTGGCCACCACAGCACTTGTGCCAAGGTCCATCTGAAATACACAAATAAAGCATACGCTCACAGAACCTCGTGTGGGTCCTGCAGTCCATGCCCCCTCCACAACTAACACTCAGGCGTCCAAAGCCAAGAAGGTACGCAGCTCCTGGCAAGCCGTGTTGCGTGCCTATGCTCTTGGATGTGCCGTGTGTCACAGAGGAAGAGAAAGGGGACACAAAGGCCACTGAGTCCAGCCTCTGCTTTGCATGAACAGCCTTTAACTGCGAGGCCTCCTGAGCTTAATGGAATAACATCTCCAAGGAGCCAGGGCCTCATTCTTGGGAGAGGCAGCATCACACTCAGCTTGCACAGCAAACACTGCCTCTGTGCTCAGTACAAGATTCATCTGAAGGACATTGGAACAAGATCCATAATTGCGCAGCATCAAATCTCAGCCACAGCCACAAGAGTTAAAGGCCCAATCTGTGAGGCATGGACCAGGATGGGAACGTGATGCCCAGCAGACAGGCCTTTCCTTCAACACAAAACTGGGCTCAGAATGCATCTGCACATGTACAAAGTGTCACCACTGCAGCCCTGCCATTTGGTCCCCAGGCATCCAGACCAAAGGCCACTCTGAGGCCGCCATCTTGTTCTGCTGCTCTGGAGGCAACTGCAGAAGTGCGACAGGTGGCCATGCATGAGCAAGAGCCGGGGCTGCTGGGCCAGTGCTGGTGTGGAATCAGCCATGCCCCTGCCCCATCTCCCCCCGCCACCCCCCGGTCACAAGGAGGGCCTTGTGGGTATCATCCAGAGCAGCCAAAGCTCCAGTGTTGAGGGACAGGGACCCCTCCGCCACCCGGCCCTTGCCTCTCCCCCCTCCCGTCGTGGCTGCCGTGGCCGGCTGCAGCGGGCGGTAATGAGAGGAGACGGCCGGTGTCGCGGGCGCTCCCCCGGGGCTGCGGTTATTGTATGTGACGCGCCGGCTCCATCGCGCTGCTCATATTTCTCCCCCGATCAATACTTTTGACTCCCTACAAGACAATAATCGCTTGTCCGCGGCCGCCAGTCGATCAAATACATTATTAGAGTGTGCTCCCGAGGGAGCAAGCGAAGGGGGAGGCAGGGAGGGCAGCGGCGTTGGGGGGCGGCCCAGAGCCAGCGCGGGACAACGGGAGCCATGGGCGGGGGCACGGAGGGTTTGGGGGGGGGTCCACGGCTGGCTATGATCCCTTCCCTGGGAAGCTTCCTTTCACAAAGACATGCCTACACAGGTGCGTTGCTACTGTGCCCAGAATCCCCCAAACAGCAGGCCCATGAGGAGATCTGGGAGTTCAGGGACAAAAAAGTAACTTTTAACCCAAACCTATAACCTCATTCTCCACCCAAAGGACAGGAAAGGCTTTGATACGAGTTTTGTGAGCAGAGTTCAAATGCCGTTTCCTCCATTTTTCAGAGATGTTCATCTGAGGAGAGATCCCCAAAAACATTCAGGTCTCAGAAGCCACTTCTAACAAAACCTGGGGATAATCTCTGAAGAAGCAGAAGAAATCCTCCAGGGAGAAGGCATTCATCGAATTGGACGTTCTCCCGATAGTGGATTTCACCCATGAAGACGGGGGGTTGGCTCCAGACTGTCCTTTTCCAGGTGATGCTTCAGGGCCCGTCTGCCCAGGCGATGCTGTGAGCTGCTCTCTGACAAGGCAGGGAGGGCCACCGTTTAGTGTGAGAGAGCAGCCACTCTGCTCCCGGTTCTTCTCATCTCTTCCGATTCCACCATAGGTCCAACACTGTTTAGTGTATCAAACAAGCCCTACACCACGATCGTTAAGCTTAACCCAAACAAGACATGTTCACAAATTATGGTTTGAAACATCTCTATTTCCAAGGAAAAGCTTCACCGTAGATAAGGCTGATCATCGTTTATTCGTCAAGAACCCCTCTTGGTGTTACAGTCTGCAAATCAGAACATGGAATTCTTTTTTAAAATTTTCCTTTGGCTCCCAGGACATCCCAGCAGCCTTTCAAAGATCAGAGCCTGGCTTGCATCAGATCAATTGCATTTTGCACTCTAATGCTAAAAACAAATTTGTAAATTCTTTTTTTTAACTCCAAGGCATATAAGAATTTTTAAAGAGTGTTTTATTCCCCATTCATTTCCCTGAAAATCTGAGGCCCCTCCACTGAATTTTCTTCAGATTTTCAATGATCTCTCATGAAACAGGCTGGCAAGAGACAACCGAGAGGACAGAAAGAATTAAAAAATATTCCTAGTAAACTTCAACAAGAAGATTTCTGGACGGTAAAGAATCTTCACAATTCAGGACTTATTCTGCATAAAATTCAGAAGTGGGTTTTATGCACAGGAATCAGCCTTTTCTGTGCAGAAATAACATCACTGGTCAGAAGTAGAATTTTCTGCAAGTACTGTTTTCTGTGCCAAAATAGGCCTGGTGTAAATTTTGAGCGGAGAAAGTTCCACGCTGCGAATAGTCTTTGAAACCAGTGCAGCTGAGCCCTGCCCTCATTGATGCGCATCCAAAGCCCGTTTGGGATCCGAAGGGGGAAGAGCTGGCGCCCCACAGATGCTCCTCTCCGTCTCTGGGTGTCTTTTCCCTCTGTCTTTGTAAAACACCTTTTCTTCTTCCTTAATATTTTTTTCTGATTCTTTTAAAAGTATTACTTTTAGATTACGAGCAGAAGGGGCTGCCTATTTGCTGCTTTTGTATAAACTGCACGTCCCGTTTATCAGTACCTCCCTCTCGGTGCCTTTTCCCTTTGGTTATTTCTCCATAATTACCCTGTAAGCGTTTGGAGGTGGACATGGCTCTATTTCAATTTCTGCAAAGTGTCTTGTTTATTTTAAGCACTATAGGAATAATAAATAATCGCGGCTGGGTCCAGGGGGAAGCCAGATCCAGGGACTGATGGGATCCCGTCACAGAGGTTTTGGTGGGGGGGGGGGGGGAGAAGAGGCAGCTGAATCTCCCCTTGCCCTCCCTGTATCACCAGCCAAGTCAAGGATAGAGCCTGTGTCTCTGAGCATGGCCAAAGTGCCAAAGTAACCACAACATCTCCTCCCAACACCTGGGATCTGAGAGCAATTCTTAAAGGAGAATCAAAACATAATTTATTTCTGTCCCTCATGGCAATGTCGGATAAGCAGCCTGTTGTCCAGATCACCACATTTCTTTTAACTTTTGTCATCTTTCTTTGGAAAAAGAAATCCTTAGGGTTCATAAAATAGAGGCAGAAAACGTCAAGGAAGGTATGGAGAACAATGAGATGCATGATGTACATACAGCTGCTTTGGTCCCACTTATTCACTATACTTTTGCCCATGCTTCCTCTGCCGGTTCCTTCTCTAATTTGTAATTAAGCTTCAGTGTCAGGGCTCCCATGGCGACTGTTTTAGTGCTGTGGCAAAAACTGTGGACACAATACCTGAGGCAAAGGCCACATAGAAGCCTCCTGCAGCTTTTTGGGGGGAAGGGGCAGATACTTCTTGAGAAAGCCCTATTTGGGGAGGGGGCTGCACAATCTCTAGGGTGCCAAGAGCCCCCCCCCCCGAGCACAGGCTCCGAAGAGGACAAGCACGTATAAAATGGCCACAAAAATCTGTGTGGCAAAAGTAAGCACGAAGGAGGCATGGATCTTCCGCACTTGCAGCTAGGGAAACGAAGGCAATTGGAAATTTGCCATTGTCACTTCTGTCATTAAGGAGCCATCAAACGGAACGGACGTGAGACAGAAAGAGGGAGAAAAGAGACGCGTGAGCACACGGCCATGCCTTGCACAACCGAGAGTGCTTTGCCAGGAGTACACAAGTGCAAATGCACATGGGGAAAGTAAAGGCGCAAATCCACTTTTCAAAAGGAAGAAATACGCTGCACGGCACAACATAAATAAACTGCAAGGCCCCAAAAAGCATGTGTTTCGTGAGGCCGAGAGGGCACAGAAAAGGTGAGGACCTGCCACAGAGAAGCAGGAGATTGTGGGGTTAGGGTTGTGGGTCCTGCCTACCTGTGGAGAGCCACACATTGGAAAGCACCCCCACAACTGCGCTCCCATCCCCTGCCATGTGAGAAGCCAAGCGGAGGCAGCTCTCCCGCCACCGCACGGCTACAAGAGAGAGCATGGAATCATTTCTATGCGCGCTGGAATTGTTTTGCGGACGGGCAGACGGGCAGATGGATGGGCGAGGGGTCTCTTTGGAGGCCCCGCCACTTCCCGACCTGCCCAAGCGTCACCTCCTCGGGAGGGAAGTGGTGGTTATCAGTCCCCATTTTCCCTCGAGAAGGGCCTCCCGCTGCTGCCGGCGCCTGAAGGACCATTCTGCGCTGGAGAATTTCCATTTCCCTTCATCTCTGCTTTCAAATGGACTTGGGAGGAAAGCTTCACCTCCAATATTTCCCAAAGCCTTTCCTCAAAGGCTCCAGCATCTCGCTTGTCTCCATGAACCCAACACGGGGAACACAGCCACTTGGCCCCTCCATTTGGCCACCCATTAAACCATGTCTAATTCTACTGTCAGGATGTGGCCAGCGCTAAGTGGCCCCTTGGCTCCTCCAGGAATGATGCTGGGCCCTTTTTCCTCCTCCTCCTCCTCCTCAGCCTTGGCTTCAGACTCATTTATTGGGAATTGCTCTCCAAGTCTTGGTTGAGACTTCATTCCCCAAAAATGGACAAGAATCTAATCCAACTTGGAAGGAAGTACAGATGGATCGAAGGGGAAAGGAAAGGAGGGGAGGGGAGAGAAAGTGTCTCTGTGTGCAAAGAAATCCCATCCTCTTTGCGGCTTTATCAGAGCCCTGGTTGCAAGTAGGGGAAGGTGCTTAATGTGTGCTAAGGGGTCACTAATCCACGTTGCAGGGTCTGGAGCATGCCCCCGATGATAAGGGGAAGCCGAGGAACAGCGTGAGGGGTGGGCCAGGGGGCTTGCAGGGTATCTATATGTATATAGGAGTGTGGGTGTTATTTGGGGGGGGGGGAGCTTCCGATGAACAATGGACCTCCTGAAGGAGCAGAAAGGGATGGAGGCAGGGGGCCAGGAAGGAAGGAAGGAAGGAAGGAAGCAAGGAAGGAAGGCAGGCAGGCGAACGGGGAGGGAGGGAGGGAGGGAGGAGGAGAGGGACACTGGAATTTGCAGCGAGGTGTTATGATTATTTTGGAGCAGGGATAAAACTGAGGCAGGGATGATAAATAGGATTAATATGGCGGGGCGTGGGGAATCGGCCCCCAAGCTGCCGCTGCCACCACCGCAACATCCCTCTCCCATCCCCCAGCGGTGGCTGCGCTTGCTTTGAGGGGGGGGGCAGCATCCGTCAGCCCAAGCGCCTGACAATGAAAATGGTTTCGAGCCACGGCTGCCGATCGATACTGAGCAGGGAGGAGGGAGGGGGGAGGAGGGAGGGAGGGGGCTCCGGGCGATGGCAGGGCCAGGCCTCTCTCTCTCTCTTGCTCGCTCTGGCTGTTCTCTCCTTCGCTCTCTTTCGCTCCGGCGCCCCCTCCCTCCCCCCCCCACCTCTTCCACAACCATTTCTCCTTCTCCTCGCTTCAGACGCATTTCATTTTCTTTCCTATTCCATTCCCTGGTTTCTGCGTTGCAGCAGACTTTGTGTGTATGGGGGGAGGCTAGATGGGGGGCAGGTGACATCCCCTCCCTGTCTGGTCTCTCTCTTTCTCTCTCTCTCTGTCACGATTTCGCAGTTCTCAGCAGGCCCTGCCAGAGCTATAATAGTAATAATAATTTTTTTAAAAGCAATAACGGCAGCAAAACCTGGGGGAACAGCTGGGCTGCTTTCCCCTCTGCCCACCAACACCCCCCCCCCCCCCGCATTAAATTAACACCCAGAAGTCGAGGAGCAGGAAAGAGCCCAGGCCTCTCCCGCAATCCCCAAGAACAGCCAGGCGCTGCTGACAGGAAACACAGGCACAGAAACAGCAGAGGAAGGTGTCCCCCCAAATCATGCAGGGCTGGACAGCTCCCAGCCCACCGTAGTTGCTCTTCAGCACCACACAGAAAGGAAAAACAAGGGTTGGCCCATGGAGGGGGGAACGGGCCTCCCGTTTGCAGGCCAGTGCACAAAGACTGGGGGTCTGGGGCTGGGGCTGAGCCTGAGGGATGCCTGGCTGCCCCATTTGGGGGTAAAGCTCAAGGAGAGGAAGGCAGAGGTCGCCTGCTCCACGGAGGCCCAGTCTCCCATTTGTTGGGCTTCAGGGTATCATTACAGGGCAGCAAATAGCGGGTTGCTTAATGGATAATGGCCCCTTCCTCCCTTCCACAGGGCCTCCTCAACCTGGGTGTCTCTGGTTGAGGAGGCCCTGTGGAAGGGAGGAAGGGGACATTATATGATGTACAAACTAAAATAGGGTTGCAGTGTTTGACTGGGAGAGCTGCCTTCAAGGCTTTGGTCCCATCCATCGTTCTCTCCACGTAGTAATAATAATAATAATAATAATAATAATAACAACAACAATAATAATAATCTATATGGGAGGGTTGTTAGGGTAAAATAAATAAATGTGTCATGTGCCCAGTGAGCCCCTTGTGAGAAAGGACAGGCCACAGACTCCCCTTCTTCCAGCCTTCCTCCTCCGTGCCTTGCCACCCAGCCCCAGGTGCTGCTACCCCTTTCCCCCAATAACCCTCTTCCCACTGTGCTATCCTTGGGGTCCTTTGTGTCCATCAGCCCTTGTCTCCCTTCTCTCTGTTCAATGGAGGTCATTTCTTTTCTTCCCCTGCACTGCATCTAAAACACAAAGTCAATCACCCCACAACTGCCCCATGCTCTATTTGTTCCCACTGAAATCTCCCTTTTCTTGGAAAAGCCCCTCCTCTGCCCTGTCCCCAGGAGACACTTCCTCCTGTGGGAAAGTAAGGCCTGCAGGCAGAGGCCATTCCAGTACATTGGAGGTTTGGAGGTGCCAGGTCTCCCAAAGGCAACTGAGGGCCATTCATTCACTGCATCAGCTACTGAGGAAGTCAGAGGCTCTCCTCAGCACAGTTCCTTGGGAGAAGGCCCGGAGTTTGTGCCAGCTGTCGGTCTTGCCTTGCTTTTAACCCCCCACCCCACCCCGTGTGCCCATGCACACACGCATACACACACATCTGGCTTTGCATTGCCCTCCAAAGAGCTTTGCACTCAAAATGGCCCTGCTGCTCACAGCAACAGCGCCTGCAGCAGACCCTGAGGCAGGAACAAATGCAGCCTCCTCCCTCTTGAGGGACGAGGGATCAGGGCCCCAGCAGGCTCCCTCTTGGGGTCCCGGCAGCCCTTCTCCCCTCAGCTTCATGCCCTGCCTCCAAAATGGGAAGAGGATGTATGCGCCTCACAGGGCTCTTCTCGTGGGGAAGAAAAATGTGTTTCCGTATGTGCCTGTGACACACAAGGGGTGCTAATTTGTATGAACTGCCTTTAAACTGACATGTTCCATGTGTTACATGGTTTAATGTGCTTCTGGTCTTTATTTTATGATTCCGAATTATTCCAAACTGTTCCCATTGGTTTTATGGTATGCAGGCTATGGTGTTGGTGGTTGTATCTAACATCTGGCAGCCCAAAGGTGAACCAAGGATGGGGTTTGGGGGATTTGCCTTTGCCTTCTGGAGAGAGAAGAGCACAATGGCCTAGGAGACCACAGGGTCCAACACTTCTGACATCCCTGGGCAGGCTCTGAATTACCGATGGTCTCAAGCAGAAAGATATTGGAGGCCGAAAGACCAAGGTGATAATCCTATGCAAGAGTTTCAATATTTCTAACAGGCCCCAGAGCAGCTGATCAGTGAATCCCCTCTAACACAACCCACCAAAAAATGCCCTGCAATTCAAATCATTGCAATGCCATGTTCAACTTCCTTCCCTCTTTTAAGCTACTCCTTCACTTCCACAAGTAGAGGGGGGAGGGTAGGGGGTAAATCACTGCAGGAAACTGATGGAGGAGGGCCTTTGGGATCATCCTCTTGGAGGGCAAGGAGCCCTCGTAGCTGGCATTATCCCTTATGGGGACCTGCTCCCCCTCAACTGAGCCTCAGAGGCGGGAGAACCACACAGCTCCCTTGGTGACACTGGGAAGGAACCATGTTGATGAAACCACTAATTGTTTCATTCCATCTGCATGGGGCAGAGGAGAACCTATGGCCCCAGCCCCACAGTTTCCCTGCCTTCCATGCCACCTCTTTTGCCGGGGGGGGGGGGGGGGGGCTGAGATCCCACCAAATACGCTGCAGGCCACTCCACTGTGCATGCACACGGTCACAATCTTCTGTGCAAAGGCAGAGGAGCCCACAAGGGAGTAGCCGAGGCCCCGGCCCTCCCAGGACCCTGCTGAGGGGGCCTCCTGTTCCCCCGACACACACACACACACCCCATTTGCCCGATTGCCAGAGCTGTCTATCAGGCCCGCGTCGGCTGCCAGGAGCCATGCTGCGAGGTGGGGACGCTGCGCCCTCAGGGGGCCGGGAGTCGGGTCGGGGGGGTCACGGTGAGGCCCCCTCCGCTAACAAAGGGGCAGCCCTACCTCCACCCCCTTTCCTTCCTTCCCTCCCCAAACCTCTGCTTCTGGGTCAGGGGAGGAAGAGGGCAGAGGAAGGCACCGCTGAGATGCCCACCTTCCCTGGAGCGAAGTGGGGGCCATGACCCACATCAAAAACCTGGATATTCAGGCCTCTGTGAAGACAAAAGCCCTTTGCACCTGTGGCCCCTGCTCATGCCCAGGTTGCCTCCTTTCTTGCCTTTGCAGGAAGGTTGGGCACACAGACAGATACTCAGAGGGCCAGTTTCAGCCTTCAGCAGGCCACACTGCAAAGAAAGGACTGGGCAGTGGCAGATACCAGCAGGGAGGGTGCCAAAGGCGTGCATGATGCGGCCTTCCATGGACCATGGACCCCCCTCTCTCTAGCAACAGCAGGGCAGTATTGGACCTCCATGGTGGGGAAAGAACTTTCTGCTCTCTCTCATAGAATCATAGAAGAGACAACATGGGCCATCTAGTCCAACCCCTTGCCATGCAGGAAAAACACCATCAAAGTACCCCTAACAGATGGCCATCCTGCCTCTGTTTCAAAGCCTCCAAGGAAGGAGCTTCTTCTATGAGGCAGAGGATTCCACTGCTGAGCAGCTCTAAGTTGTTCTTCCTAATGTTCAGGTGGACTCTCCTTGCCTGATACTTGAACCCACTGGAGCCCATTCCTTGCTGAGGAGGTGCCCCTCCCCTCCCCTGAGCACACCTTCTCTCTCAGGCATTCCCAGGCCTTCTGGCTGAGAGGGAGAAGGGGACGGGGGGGGGGGGTGCTGTGGGGTGGAGGGACCCCGCTCCTGCCTCTGTGGCTCTTGTTAGCCTTTCCCTTGAGGCTCTTTCTTTCCCAAGGCAGTGGCACCCCCATCGCTCTGGTGGCAGCCGCCTCTCCTCCTTGTAGAGCGGGTTCTGCACTCTGTGCTGCCAGTAATTAAAACCCCGTTAAAGTTCATTAAGCAGCTCCACTTCCGACCTCATTAAATGGTGATAAGAAGGAGAGAGTGCAAATGCATATGAAGTGATCGCTCACTAAACCTCTGCTCAGCCATTCCCTGCTCTGTGCCACTTCTCCTCCTCTCTTTTTACCTTTCTCTCTTTCTTTCCGCCTTTTATTTTCTTTGCAAATGGGGACTTTGGAACTGGGGGTGTTCTCCTTGCAACTACTGCACCAAGGAATCAAACCTATTTGTGCATTAACAACAAATGCCCCAGTGACTTATTATTACTCAGAGGCCCCTGATTCCATTCCACCTCTTCCTGGCAATGGAGGGGAGACCCTTTTGGATCCCCCCCCCCTATTTTGCCTGAAAGTTGTCCCAGATCCAACCCTCTCACAGGAACTTTAGGCAGAGCAGGAAGGAAAGCAACTCTTTTGGGCTGCGGCTCCCAATATCCCCCCCCCCCAAAGTGTGGTGGCCTTTGAGGTGCTTCAAGCCAAGCCCAAATGCTGAAGCCCTGAGCGAAGAGGAAACCAAGAGGTGACCCGGAAGCTTAATCTGACCCTTGGCACTTCCCGTCCAGCCCCCTGCCGACATCAAAAGAGCTTAGCCCCAAACCTGACCTGAATATCGTTTTGAAATATCAGCTGCTCGTGCAGGGGATTTTTTAGGCACAAATGCTCCTGTGAAAAGAAACGGCAGCACCACTGCAGGCAGAGCCTTTCGGCAGGCAGCAGCTCTTGTAGGAGTCCCAATTCCACCCTCCATCTGCCACCCCCTTTTGCATCCTGCCCCTTCCCATTTCAAGCCTCAGTTGCTTTGGAGTGAAATATTAGACACAAGGACGGCACTGTGCGCGAAAGGAAATTAGTGGCTCTTAAAAATGACAAGAACCCAGGGCAGAGCTGTTCTTGTATGCACCACCATAAAAATGCCCAGGGTGGGAGGAAGGAAGATAGATAGAGAGATAGATAGATAGAGAGATAGATAGATAGACAGACGCCCCCCTTAGCCTTTGCCATTCAGCCGCAGACCCTTCAGAGACCAGCTCTAACACCCAGAATCATGGAAGCAAGAGCACGAAGGGAGCCCAAGGGCCATCTAGTCCACCCTCCTTCTGTCAGGACAGGAGCCTTCCAGCCTTTAGCACACAAATAGGCAAACTTCAGTCCTTCTTCCAGGTGTTTTGGACTTCAATTCCCACAATTCCTAACATTCCAGCTGTTAGGAATTGTGGGAGTTGAAGTCCAAAACACCCGGAGGAGGGCCAAAGTTTGTCCATGCCTGCAAGTTTAGCATCAGTTCAACCAGGTGCATTTCCTGCCCATGTTTCCGGTGTTTTTGGCTTAGGAGTCTTCTCACAAGATTGGCTCTGAAAGTCCTGCTCTGGCTCACACCTGCCCTTTGGCATGAAGCGGAGGACAGGACTTGGAATAAGTTACCTTTTTGGGCTATGACTCCCAGCATCCCCAACCAGGACGGCCAATGAGGATACAGCCTTAACCACTGTGTAGTGCCTTTCCCTCAGAAACATCTATCTAGATAGGAATTAGAAACAGCCTTTTTTTTGCCCAGAGTTTTGATAAATGATGTTTCTCCTCTGGTGACAAATTGTTCATTTTAGTTGTGCTTTTATGGGATTTCACAGCAGACTGCCTTGATTTTTGTAAACTGCCTCAAGGGCCTGGTAATGATGGAAGGACCCTGGGAACAAGTGTTTTAATTGGGTAACTAAATAATTAAACAAAGCCTTGCTTATCTTGGGCTAATGGTTGAGAGGTGTGTCTGTCTGCCCAAGCAAAAAAACATTCCTTTTCTGGATGGTCATTTCAGGAATCCCTCCTGGCCTCTCTGCTGTAATCATATATCCTAAATGCTGTAATCATATATCCTAAAAAGATAACTTCTGGGATGCCTAGCTTTGCAAGTACTTTTGGGGTATGATTCAGAGACATGATGCAGAATTCGTGTCAAGTCATATTTAAGGATTCTTCTTAGATTATTTTAAAAAGTTTTTAAAGCCTATTTTAATATGTCTCAAACAGTTTTTAAGTCTATGTACTGTTCTACATAATATCTTATGCCTCACCCTGAAGACCCTTGTGGGCTGGGAGGTGCTATAGAAATATTCCAAATAAAAGGATAAATAAATAAAGAGAAAACCCCAACATTTCTCCATCCTTTGAAATGTTCTTTTTGGAGATCCATATATATAGCAGGATTGGGTATAAATGCAAATAAGTAGAGGAATAAGGTTGGCAACAACAAAAACAGTGGAAGGTGGGCTTCTGGCAGAATGACCAAAGACCATGTTATCAACCACTCAAATTCCCAGTAATGTGAACACACTGCAGTGTTCTCAGCACCGCAATCCTCATGCAGACCCCACAGAGAAACCCATAATGCTGCTGCTGTTGTTTATGTTGCACCATCAAATTCATATGGACAAATGTGGCCCGCCAGAGTCTGTACACAGGGCAGCAACCTGTAGATACCAAGAACTAACTCTCTGCCATGTGTGCTAATGACCAACTACCACAAAGCCTATGGTGCTACAGCCAGCTCCCATTTTCCACAGAACATGTCACAAGAAGGGTGCATTCACTCAGCCATTTCCTATGCTGACTGTGTCCATAGGCACAGGTTGCAAAAGACCCCGTGTGTCGAAAGCAGTGAGCCAGCTGCATACAATGTTCACCAGTGGCATCTCTCACTCCCACTGCTTGCAGAGCTACATGGAAACCCACACACCTCACCACACAACATGCATGGGCAGCCTGTGCCCGTGACGGATGACTCATGCACAACTCACATGAAACACACACACAAACATACACAAGACATAGTTGCCAAAAGGGGCAAGTTCTATTCTCCTTGCCCATGCTGATCCATAAGAATATCAGCCCGAATTTCCAAAGCCTCCTTATGCCAGGCATGGGCAAACTTGGGCCCTCCTCCAGGTGTTTTGGACTTTAACTCCCACAATTCCTAACAGCTAGTAGGAATTGTCGGAGTTGAAGTCCAATACACCTGGAGAAGGTTGCCCATGCCTGGTATAAACCCACACAACACGAAGCACAGTTTTTCTGTACATTTCTCCTCATACTTTGTACAGGAATCAATGGCCAGGTCTCCTCCAGACTCTGAAGGCACTGACTCAGAGGCCCAACCTATTTGAGAGGAGAATTGCAGCACCCGCCACCTTGGACAGCTCCTTCAAAATCGCAATGAAAATCCAGATCCCTTCCACTGCCCTCTGACTCGGACACTGCCTTCCGCCATCATCTCCCCCTTCTTCCCTCCTCTGCCGCCTGAGGCAGCCGCATCACCTTGCTCATTAACAGGCCTGCCTGCCTTGCATCTGGGGCTAATTCTGGGACATTTCTCTTCACATGCCCTTGGAAGATCGACAGGCAGAGTTGTTCCTTTTTCTGACTGCCCGCCTCCATTATCCAGAGCTGAGAAGCAAGGGCCGAAGCCGCCCAGTGGGTCCGGGGCCATCGGAGACACGCCTGTGGCCATGGCTCATAAACCAACGGCTCATCCACTGTGCTCTCCTCCTCCTTCGTAGGCCATCCTCCACGCCATGCTCCCCATTAATACACAGACCGGCCGTCTGACAGCTCTCATGGTCACCATTCACATTAGCGCAGCAGCCATTTTATTACCTTCGCTATCAGAACTCGCTGGCCCTGAGTCCAGCCTGAGGAAGAACAGAAGTGAGGAGGAGGGAAAGGGAGACCCATTGGGAATTTGAAGACTCCCCAATCTGGAGAAGGAAGAACAGAGAGGCAGGGAAGATGGAGACCAGAAGGAGGCATTGGGGGCGAGATGTGGGTGGGAAAGAGGGGTGGCCAGTAAAGAGGGTCCCGGCTTTGGGAGGTTTAAAGTAGAGGGTGACAGGCATGTACACGTAGCAAACACACACAGGCACACTATTGCCTACGGTTGCTCAGGGGTGACACATCAGCTTACATCAGGGACATGTAAGCAAAGGTGACATCTTGCTTGGCCAGCTTGAAGACTCTCTTCCTGCATTTTGGCCAAGAGACAATGCTCCAGGGCTTGGTCTGAAGAAGTAACAAAAAGGAGGAAAGCTTCCTTCCAGGAGCCACAGAAGAAGAAGTGGGATGGCTGAAGCTGAGCGGGGGTCCCAACAGAGGGGGGGGGGGGGGAGTGATAGTTGAGCTACAAGTCTAGGAGTTGCAAGTGGCTGGCAGGGCTGGAGGCACAAACAGGTTGTAGGGAGGGCATCTCTGAGAGGAGGAGAGGTGCCACTTCCCCGGCCACATTGGCCAGGATCTGGGAAACTGAGCCTGTGCCTGCATGTGTGTGTGGCCACTTCAAGGCGAACCTCCCTCGTCCAGGGACCAGAGAGAGGCATGGAGGAAGGCAGTCAAAGCGATGGAGGAAGGAGGAAAGGGCTCTCTCTCTCTCTCTCTCTGCAAGACATAGCTCAACCCCCTGCCCTCCTCATCCCCCTACCTTTCCTAGACACAGGCTAAAGCCCTGAGCCTCCCCCCCCCAAATGGCCAGTCCCTTGGGAGGCCTGCCCCCTCCTCTCCCCCTCCTGTCCCCCCCCCCCCCCAATCCGCTGACCCTGGCGCGTGGCTCTGCCCGGAGGCTCGGCTGGAACAAAGGGCCCAGAGCTCGGCCAATCAGGGTGTGCGGCTCTCCTGCCGCTGACCTTTTTATGATTATTATTTAAGGGAAAAAGCAGAGGCTGTGAGGAGGGGAGGGGGAGGGAGGAAGGCAGGAGGAAAGGAGCGTTGCAAGGAGAGAGAGAGAGAGAGAGAGAGAGAGAGAGAGGCGGCCTGCCTGCCTTCCTTCTCACAGCCCTCAATGGAAATGCCCCAAATCTTCTCCTCACACAATCCCCAGCCTAGGTCTCTTTCCAAAGAGTCTGGGTCACTTCACCCACACACCAAAGGCACCACCCCAAGAAGCCATCTTGCCTCCACCCCAAACACATGTCTCCACTCTCAGGGAAGTGTGGAAAGGGCACACATATCCTTCACTTCGCCCTCACCAACATTCTCTACGCATGGCCAGAGGAAGTGGGCCCTAAAACCCCTACTCCAGGTATACAATCACCATTTGGCCAAATTGCCAATCATCTCAGGGAAAACTCCTCTCACCCCATCCAGCATGGAACAGTTTACCATGAATGGGGTATTTCATAGGGTTGCCTTGGTCAAGAGCCAGGCCTCCTTCCTGGTTCTGACCAGTTGGAATGGCTGATCCTCATGCATCTCTTCAGATTTTGCCTTTGGAGGCCTGGCTATTGTGGCCTTTGGTGTTGGGCAGACATTTTTCAATACACACCTTCTCGCACACAAGGACTTGCACATACACCATGAAGTTGAGTGCCATGAACCAGGAGCAATTGTTACACATGGGTGAAAAGCAAGTGTGGGCACCCAAGAACCCAGAGAATGCAGAGCTATGCCTCAAGCTGACTTGGCTAACCTTCTGGGCCAAGTGAAAGATAAGAGTTGCCACCCAGGAGGCACCAAGTGGAGCAAAGTTTCAGCCCAATGCTATCGGGTCACTTGCTAACCAAGAAGCATGGCCTCCTGCTCTGAGCCACTTCTAGTTGGACTCCACACACATCCTGTTATACTTCTTCCTGCCCGAGGAATAAATTAACTCCATTAACTCTAACCAAACTTTTAACACATCCAAGGTGTTTCCAGGCCTGCGAGACACAAGCCAAGCCTTCAGTGACTTCATGAGAATGGTTGCATGAGTCAACCATTCCTGGCACAGCTTGGCATCGGCCTTTGTCCAGCTGCTTTCAGGTATAGATTCTACATAGAAAACAGAAATGAAAGGAAGCTCTCCATTGAAGCTTTAGTTAAAGCAAAGTGCTGTGCTGTAACATAATGGATTTGATTCCAAAATCAGCCCTATCTGCCCCCTCTTTCTCCTCCTCCTCCTCCCTTTGAGGAACGTTGTCCTTCAACTCCACAAAGGTTTCATACTCATGGAATAGGGCTTAGTTTGCTATTAGCAGGCGCATGGCTTGCCACTGTCAAGAGGGGACAGGGGAATTCAAGACATAAGTTGTGCTCAGATTTTTTGACAGGTGCCTGCTTTGATTTTAATCAGCCCTCAAAGCAAACGAAACCAGTTCCCAGCTACCAAAGCCACGTCCTCACCCAAATCAAACGAGAGCAAAGGTTCTCAGTGGGGATGACTCTCAACAGCCACCAGAAGGAAGGGATGCTCAAAGAAACTCAGGCACTTGGGAGTCATACTTTTGGGCTACCAAATCATACAAAGACTGCTGCCTCCCCTTCAAACAAGACTTCGGTCTAATTCAAAATCTTGCTCTCTTACTTTGTCATGAGAACAAGTTCAATATAGACATTACTTGCATATTTTCAGATCTCTTTAAGTTTCAAATCACATCATTTAAAAACCAGACATCACACATTGATGGCATCTTCATAACTGGCCTGTTGGAGTTGCGACCTTTTGTAAAAGCGCTCAAGACTTGGCTGTTTGGTTGTGCAGTTAAGTAAATCAGATCTAATTTGCCAAATAGTCACTGTTGAATGTTTTTATGTTGAATGTTTTTATATTGTGGAATGATATTTTAAATTGTAAGTTGCTTGGAGCACTCTGGTGGAGAGCGACTAATTAAGAAATGAAGTGAAGTGAAAATTATTATCTAAAAAGTTTCAATGGAAGTCAGAGACAAGGTGCCATGAAGTATGCTTAAAAAGGCTGCTATGAAGGAGTAGAAGCCCTGTTTTGATGCTACACTGAAAAGCAGTCTAAATCAAATACGTTCAGCATACAGACTGTAAGATGCCTAAAGGCAAGAGATACCAGAAGCAAACACACCAGCAAACACACATCATCCACACATTGCAACGCAAAAAGGATGGGTGCCAATGCAGCCAATGCCAGTTCAGCCCTACAACTGCCCATGCTAGCATGAAAATCCTAATGGTTGCCTCTTGGAACTGGTTTCTTCTCTATTTCATACAATGGTTGAGCATTTTGTGCAAAAGGTTCCATAAACAGGACACATGGGGAGGCAGCTTAGGTCCTGCACACCTCGCTGCTGCTATGGCCACAACTTTTTGTGCAAACCCCCCCCCCCCAAACACACACACACATACATACATACAGACTGGCTTTGTGAGCATGAGTCATGTCCACATGCACACATATGAGCATACACATGTATGCACAGACTGAGGGACTTCTTTGGCCAGGGAAGGAAAGCGAAAGAGGGAGAAAGAAAGAGGGAGAAGAGGGGAGGGGAGGATATGCGGGGGCGGAGGTGGGGGCAGTTACTACAGCCAGGAAAATCGATTTCTGCCTCTGAACAAGCTTCGCTTCCCAGATCTCCGGGTTCATTAGCACGGACCGGGCTTGACACCAATACAATTTCCACACCGCGCGCAGCAGAGGCAGAGGCTTCAGCAGAGATGGGGAAAGGGGAGGGGGGCAGTGAGGGGAGGAGGAGGGGGCTGCTTTGGCAAGGCCACATCTCTGAATGGCCCCCTCCCCACGCACAACAGGCACGCTCCGGCTGTGGAAGAGGCTCCCCTTTCTCTCCCACTCCTCTTCCCTGTGGGGCCACTGTTCTTGACCTTTTGGGGGGCCCATCCCAGCCCCCCAAACCCTCCCTCTCTTGGGCCCCTCCACAGTGGCTAAACCTCCAGAAGGCATGAGGCCTGAGAGGGAAGCAGGAGGAGGAGGAGGATGGAGAGCCCTTGGCAGGCAGGCCAGTCGGTCTCTTCGTCCACAAACAAGCTGCCTCTGACCCAGAGGCCTCCTCCTCATTTCAGGAGACAGGGGAGCAGCCTCCCCCCGCCCCCCCCCCCCGCCCTGCGGTCACTCAGGAAGGCCTTTTGTGGGCCTTGGGAGCCCGGCACCGAAACGCCGCGCCTCTCCCCTCCCAAAGGCCCAGCCTCTCTAATAAACAAACACAGGCGCCGCTTTCTCCAGAGTTCAAGGGCAACATCCCAAACTCTGCAAAGAGGTGAAGGTGGGGTCACGGCCTGGGAGGAAAAACACAGAGCTGCTGCGGCAGAGAATAAACCTCCAGAGCAGAGAGCCATAAAGCAGGCCCCAAGCTTTTGGGGGGCAGGATGGAGGGATGCGTGGAAGGAAGGAAGGAAGGAAGGAAAGAAGGGGCTCCGCCAGAAGTGCTGGAGGGGAGCCCGGTTTGGGCCTGCATCTTAACCGGCGCACCCCCAGCTTTGCCCTTAGAGGCAGCAGAGGGAAAGGGGCATGGGGGGCGGGGGGCGGGGGGCGGGTCCCAGCACAGTCTGGCAGGTGCCTGCGTGTATGTGTGGCGAGTCTCCTTGTGGGCATAAATAAACATAATATGAACAGCGACAACAACAATAATCTGGAGCAGAGCGCTGGAGGGGCTGCCCCCGAAGGCAGGCACTGGGGGGGGGGGGGGGGGCTGGATGGGGGGCGCTGGGCCAGAAGGGGGAGGGAGGGAGGGGGGCTCTCAGGAAAGGAAAGTTGGGGTCCTCCCCCCCCCCGCCCCTTTTCCTCTTTTCCTGTCGCTGCCTTCCTTCCTGCCTTGCTTCCCACTCTCCTCTTCCTTTTTTCCTTCCTTCCTTCCTTCCTTCTTTCCCGCCTTGCTTCCTCGGCCGGCCCCCGCCCGCCTTCCCGCCTTCCCGCCCCCCGCCCGCCTATCGACCGCAGGAAGCCGGCGCCGGAGGTTCGATACGGAGCAGTGACACTCCGGATCAATACGGCATGAATAAAAAGCCGGCGCGCCCGGGCCGCCGCTCCCTTTCTCTCTCTTTCTCTCCCTTCCATCCACCCTTCCTCGCCTCTTACCGGGAGCGGAGCGGAGGGCCAGCGGCGGCTTGAGGCGCCATCCCTCGTTGTTCTCGGCGGCAGACCTTCGGAAGACCAGCGGCACCGGCAGCGGGATGAACATGGCGCGGGCGGCGGGGGCGCATCCCCCCTCCGGCCCAGGCAGACCCTCGGCCCCGCCGGCCCCGGGAAGGAGCCCGGGAGCAGAGGGAGGGAGGAGGCCGGGGAAGGGCCCCGGAGGCAGGCGGGCAGGCGGGGAAGGAAGGAAGGAAGGGAGGAAGGAAGGGAGGAAGGAAGGAAGGGCGGAGGGAGGGGGGGAGGCTCCGAGGGGCAAGGAAGGGCGCGTGGGGGGCTGGGGGGGCGGGGAGGGGGGCCCTCGGTTGCAGGGGGGCGGCCGGGAGGGTCTCTCCTCTTCCTTCCTCCCCTCCTTCTCTCTTTCCCCTCTCCCTCTCTTCTCTCTCTCTCTCTCTCTCTCTCCTTCTCCCGGGGAGTGGGTCCTCCGCCCGCCTGGCCCCGGGCTCCTCCGCCGGCCTCCTTCCTTCCCTCCTTCCTTCCCTCTTTCCTTCCTTCCTTCCTTCCTTCCCTCCGCCGCGCTTTGCCCGCTGGAGCCGGACGGGCCAGAAAAGAGGGAGGGAGGGAGGGAGGGAGGGAGGAAAGGAAAGGAGGGCCAAGGCAGGTGTAAACGGGGCGGGGGGCGGGGGGCGGGGGTGTGAATGTGCGTGCCTGCGCGCCTGCCCCTTCCCTTTCCCCGATCCCTTCCTTCCTTCCTTCCGTCGTCTTCCCTGTATCCCTCCCTCCCTCCCTCCCGCCCCCCTCGCTCTCCTCCGTCCCCCACTTTTATTGTCTCTCTCTCTTTCTCTCTCTCTCTCGTCTTTGACAGATGACATCCCAGGCAGCCACCGTCCCTCGCGAGACCCCCGCGAACGGGGAGGGAGGGCGAAGAGAGGCTCCCAGCCCCCTCCCCCCTCCCCCTGCCCCCCCCCGGCCAGACAAAAGGAGAAAACTGGGGGGGGGGGGAGATGGAGAAGGTGGGCAAATGCGGGGGGCGAAGGCAGGAGCCCCAGGCCAGTCCTCGAGGGAGGCGCACCCTCCCGTCGCAACCACAACAAACAAACAAGCAGGAAACAAGAAGGGCCCTCGGGGTGGCCCGGCAAACTCCCTGCCGGCTTCCTTTCGCTTTCCTTTCCCTTTCGGGGAGGGGGCTCCACCATGGTCCCCCCCTCGGGACCCGGTGCGTGCTCCTCCAGCCCCCCCCCCCTTCTTCTAAACGCGCCGCCCCCGCCTCCCTGCCGCCCGAGGCCGGCCCTGCCCGCCAAGCGCCCTGCCCGCGCTCTTCCTCCTCCTCCTCCTCCTCCTCCTTCCTGGGGGAGCGCGGGCCAAGTCCTGCTCCGCCGCCCGGTGGGGGCCACCCGGGGGCCACGGTCCCTTTGAGCCGCCTTCCCACCTTGCCAGCATTTCCCCCAAATCCGGGCCCTTTCTGGTGCCCTCTGGCTAGAAAGGAGGCTGAGGGAGGGGCACAGGGGTGAAAGGGCATGCAAGGGGGGCAGAGAGGGGCTGGGGCCGCTGACACGGGAGGAAACGCTGCAAACCTTGGCTTCGGGCTCAAGACATGAACTGCGAGGAGACTTAAAGAGTGGCTGTTAATACCTTCCTCATTTTCCTCCTTTTCTCCAGGTGATCTTGAGAAGATGACCCCCCCACCCCCCAGTGGGTCTGGGCAGAAGAGGCAAGAGTGCAGGCAAGACAGCCATGGGACCCAGAGAGACCCCAGGAGCAGGGTCCACAACAAGGCCCGGCCAGATGGGCCTCTTTCGACCCATGACAACTACAAGACCACTTCAGCCAGGAATTGCACTTCCTTCCCCTTCCCAGCCTCACAAGCCCCCATCCTGAGGGGGAGGGGGACTCCTCTGGGATGGGAGGGTGTCCTGAGGGAAACGGGTTGGAGGTTGCTGGCCCCCTGCCCTCTCACCAGCAGGCACACGCCTTGCCTTCTTCCAGCTCAGAACAAACAGGAGAACCACCCGGCTCTGCCAAAGAGTCCTGGACACCATTGGCCTTTTCTTTGAGGCAGAGAGAAGAGCGGTGGCTTCCTTTCTTTGGCCTGCATTCAGTACAAGGCTTCAGCTGGTGATATTGGACTATGCCTTTCTTTGGGGAGCTAGACCCTTCCTTTTCTCCCTTTGGAAACTTCCTGCTTCAAAAAAACAACAACAAAAAAAAATGTCTGCCTGAGAAGAGTGGGCCCAGGCCCTTCGGATGAGTTGGGGGACCAATGGTGCCTGGCCTTAGCTTCTCTATTCTATAGACAAACCTGATAGATAGATAGACAGACAGATAGATGACTCTAATAACCCAGGCTTTATGCTGCCCACAGTGCACTCGAACAGTGGAGCCACTTGGGTGCAGAGAGGCGTCCCATGCAAATAGTGAGCATGACAGTCGGAGCCAGCTGTGCTCATGGGCACAAAGCATGCTCAGCTGTATCGTGTGTATGTGTGTGTGGGGGGGGGGGGGGAGAGAAAAGGGTTCCTCTCCACACTAAGCAGAGGCAGGTCTAGTTGGCCCTGGCTCACTGGCCCTGTCAATTCTTTACCCAATTCAGGGTCAGGACACACATGCATGGGCTGACCTGGGGGGGGGGGGTGTGTGCTGGGGACTGGCATGCAACTCTGGCCACGCAGGAGCCTGGTGCCCTCTTGTCGGTGGATGCTGACCAAGGAAGAGAATCTGAATCTGGGAGAGAGCCCAACTTCTTCTTCTGGCTCTCCCATGATGGATTGGGCATTGGGCCATTTGCATTGTGTGTGTGCTTGAATTAATCAACCTGGCACGATTAATCAACTCAGGTGCATGAAAGGATCATGACTAAACATACCTATACAGACCCTTTCGCCGTTGGATTACGTTGGCTGTCAGTGCCGGAGGGTGGCTGAAATATATCTCAGCAATCGGTATTAAATATCCCTAAGAAGGCACGCTTGTTGCCTGTCGCGAGCTGCACTTTGCAGCCCTGCCTTTTGCATGCATTGATGTCCTTCCTCTCTTCTTTCAAGAATTAAAAGGTGGCGAAAGCCTAGCCTTTCTCTCTCCCTGCCCCCCCCCCCACACACATTTGTTCACCTTCTAACCATTCATCAGGAAAAGGAGTATAATTATTACAACCTTTCCTCCTGTACAGCCCTGCACTTATGTTTGAACCTGGGCCTACTTTCAAAGAACTACAAGGGTCTAACGGACTACATCCAGGCACGTAAAATCAATACTACAGCAACGAGAATTTGAGAGAGGGAGAAAGCGAAGGGAAAAAAGATCTTGCCAAGCGGCTAATGGAGTGCCTGGGAAATTGCTCCCAAAATCTAGAATTCATATTTTTGCTCCAATTTTTCATTCAAAACTAATTAAAATATTGTCAGATCTTGCTTTTTTTTTGGTTTTTTTGGAAGAAATAGAGGGAAAATCTGGGATATGGATTAAAGGCAATGATAATATATATTTCTTCTTCAAAACATGAGTTTTATTCAGGAGTAGGTTTTCTCCAGAAAATAAAATAAAATTTAAAGGGGAGGGGAATCAAATATCAGAGAGAAGAGAATGGGAAATGAACCTTCCTTTGTTGTTACTGAACCCTCGCTGGGGCGTCACTGTGAAGAGATGATGCTTTGCCCTTTATCTGCTTTGTGTGGAAAGGCAGGAAGATGCCTAGAAAGTGCCTCACCTGAAATTCCCTACTTCCTAGAAGAAAGGAAGGCAGGGAAGTGGGAATATTTTCCAAGGAGATTGTGCAGGAGGAGAAAAGCAAAGATGGAGGTGAGGGAGGACCGCATTGGAGACATGGCAGAGGAGGAGGAGGAGGAGGAAGAGGAGGAACGGGAGGCATTTTGGGTAAGTGTCAGCATCAGCATCAGAGCTAGCAGGGCCTGGAAGCTTGAGCTCAGCAATGGGAACCCACTGGGTAGACTTGGGCAAGCTACACTTTCTCAGCCTCAGAGGAAAGGCAAAAGCCACCCCACTCTGATCAAAGGTTGCCAAGAAAACACTGCAATGGGCCCGCCACAGGGTCACTATTAATTCAAAATTACTTGAAGGTGCACAACAACAATATTAATAGGGAGCAGTGTTCTGTGTTTTTGACAAAGACATCCTTCTTGATCTTCCCACAATTTTCCTCATGTGGGACCAAAAACTGACAAGAAGAAGGT
This sequence comes from Anolis carolinensis, assembly GCF_035594765.1. NCBI lineage: Eukaryota > Metazoa > Chordata > Lepidosauria > Squamata > Anolidae > Anolis > Anolis carolinensis. Next base: position 349,788 of record NW_026943821.1, on the reverse strand, counting down.
TTGGTGTGCAGAGAAATTCCTCTGTGGTCATTTGTGTCTTTAACATAAATGAAGACTGCACTGTTTGTTGCCACACACACAATGCTCCACAGAATAAAGGCAATGATGTTAAAGTAAAAAAAAAAAAAAGGGGGGGGGGGGAATACTATCTTTTGTTTCATAGCACTGCAGACTCCATGGGCTGCCCTTAAAAGAATCATAGATACTTTTCATCTAGCATTTCCAGCCTTGAACTGGAGGCAGAGGCACTCAGAGACCGCATCCCTTTCCCGCCATTCTGAATAGAAACAGTCAGTGCAGACATTTCGCTCAAATGCGTGCAGGTCTGATCAATGCCTCTGCCTGAACTACTAGCAGCGGGTCCTATGCCGCAGCGTCTACACAGGAAGATGACGAAGATTAAGATGGTTAGTATTTATTTATCCTTTTTAACGTGTGCTGGCCAGAAGACAAAGAAGGGAAAGGAGTGCTCAAGAGGACAAAGGGCCTGACTGTAGCAACTCTCTCTATGGAAGCATCAAGCCACCGTTCCATTTTGAAAAAGGTTTCCTTCTCCGGCTGCAAGTCAGGAAGGGAAACACTTGCCATGTGCAAGAGGCATCTCCCGCAGGCCTGGCTTTTGATCCTGGGTTTGAGCTCTTTCCCTTCCAGGCTGATAACCCTGAAGGTTAAGTACCACACCTTCTATTATTATTATCATATTCGTTGGGATCCACCAAGGCAACCTTGGATGGGTACCAATGAGCTTTTTGCAACCCCAGGCAGCCAAACTGCCAACATTTCCCACAGCCTTCATTGCCTGTACCCAAAAATGTAGCGAAACCCACTTTTGCTGACAAAAATGAAGGTCCCTTAAGTGAAACCAGTGAAAATGGCCTGCTTCATTCAGTCCTCACTTTGATGCCCATGACCCATCTGCACCCATCAGATTTCACAAAAAAGCAAGAGGGTATTAAACAAGGAATGATGTGATCCCGTATTGACGATTCCATCTATCCATAAAGACCAGGAATTACCTTACTAGGCCAAATCTGTTTGGTTGGCTTCCCCATCTCTAAATATTTACTCACAACTCACCCCTAAGCCCAGAACAAACACCCACCTCGATTAATACATTAAAGTCATTTTGGACCAAGCCTGTTATCCAGTCTTTCTGACTTCCTTGACAGGTTCCAGGAACCATGGTTTGATGAGAGGAGTGCGGGTTCTCCCTCTCGGGGGACCGAGAGGCCTTACATTCCCCTTCAGCCCAAAGGATGGTGGTTCCCAGGGGAGAAGAAAGGTCTAAAGCTAGGCACATCTTGTAATGTAAAATCACTTCGCTTTTACAGTCTTTGCAGACAGCCGACTCCTAGAACTACTAGTCAAAATCACTCCACGGCACTTACCTTTCCCTACTAAACTGGGTTTTTTATTGTGGAAACAAAAAGGGAAGCAGCAGGAGAGGAAAGTTCAGAAGGGTTATGAATGTCTGACAATGACAACATCTGGTCTATCACATAAAACTCCATGAATAAAGCAGGGGGACTACAGAACACCAGCCTAAACTGAGTTCTGTGTTCACACTTCTGCACTCTGCAAAGTAATCCAGTATTATCTGCATGGGGGTTATCTTCTTCCATATTCTTGCCCCTATGAGTAGCATTTATAGTAGAACCATGTACAGAGAAAGCACAGCTTTCTAGTGTAGCAGTTTTTGAAGGGAGCCATGGACAGATGGTTTTCCTGGCTCTTCTGCCCTCATAACAACCCAGAAGGACAAACACAAAAAGTATGTTTGAAACCTGGAGGAGAATATGTGTGGTGAATAAATGAATGTTGCAACAGTGGGTCTTCTTTCCCCACTTTTCTGATTTTGGTGGGAATCAGCAGGCACTTTCCCTCCCCATCAACCCAGAAAGAGATATGGCAAAAACACCTACCTTTCAGGCAGAAGTGGCAGCTGTAGTACATTCACTCCAGTCCAGTCCAGAACCTGAGGAGAAAAGAGAAGATGCCACTAAGCTTTGCAAAATATTAAAGGTACCATTTTACTCCCGGCTACAAGAGACTGACATATTCCCCAAAGGCACTGGTCCCACCATACGCCATCACAGTGGTTCGCTCTTGAGGGAGGCTATCCTGCCCGTGGGTTCTGAAAACACCCTTGGCAATATGGGACAGCTGGGTGGGAGGATGCACTGGCTCTCTCGGGGATAAAGTTGTATCAGTGGCACTGCAGGGAATCGGAATGGTGGCAACAGGAGGACAAGAGGCACATCAAGAGCCTTCAAGAATGCCAAGCGTCCCCCCCCCCCCCCCGTAGGTCTGCCACATGTCAAGGGGTTATAATATGAACACACAAACCATTTTTATGGGGGGGGGGAGCTCAATGCTCAAGAGAGACAATCAGACTGCCAGCTCTAAATCTTTGTCAGCTACAATCTGGGGGCCCTACTTCTAGCAGCCAGCGCCACAGGCTCTTGGTATCTTTGCCCTTTTGCATCTCCATGACTAACTGCTAGCCCTGGTCTTTGCCAAGCTATTTTGCCACCAATGGCTGCTAGCTTCTGAACTGGCATCTAAGGCCAGTCCCTCAACCAAAAATACCCCTCAGTTTTGCAGGAAATAGGGCTGCACTTGATCACAGCACACATATTGTAACCAGAAGGACATTATTTTTGTGAATTACAAAGTAGAGAAATGTATAAGGCTACGTAGAAGCTAAAACTCTGTTTCAGTTTTCCAGGGTCAATCCTTAAATAAGAATGAAGATGAAACATAGGCTTGGGGATCTTTTCTTGGAAATAGATTTTGATGGGCAACGGGAACCAGGGAATCACTCTCCTCTTAATTTATTTTCTCTATACACATACTTTGAAGGGAATAATTTCAAAGCATTTATGGAAACGAAACATGCCAGATAAACCAGAAGTGAAAGGGATGAGTGCCTAGCCGGGGGGCTCCACAGGTGTGCTTGCAGGCCCCGAGGGCACCCCTAAAGGGCACTGCCCCTCTCCACCCTGACCCATTGCCCCCAAACCCTGGCTCTTCCCCTGCACACACCCCAGCCCCAAAGCCCACCGAAACCCCCTCCCTTTTGCTGGAGCCTGGGTCCCTGAGCTCTGTCTGGTTCTCCTGAATTGATACAGCAACACCCCCACCACACACACACTCCTTGTCCCACCCCCCACACCCCCCCGCCGGCTTCAGAGCGAACCCACAGTTGTTCCTGCTAATCAGCCGATGTCATCTGCGGAGTGAAGTCTTTGCTTAAAGAGATTTAGGGCAGGAATCAATAGGAAATTTAAAAATCAATGCGGTTAGTATGAGAAAATCAATGGCGTTTAATCGGCCTGCCGATCCCCAGTCACAACAATTAGAAGGCTGGGATGTTCTACATCCCGCTACATGCCATTAGCGTCAATATTTGTGTAAGTGATGGCAGGGGGCAGCGGGAGGGGGGGCAGGCGTGGGAGAAAAGGAGGAGGGGGTCCCCCTCTCCCGTACGGAAGCAGCCGGAAGACAGAGAAGCAAGCAAACCAGCCAGGCTCTGCAAGCAAGCACATGTGTGCGCAAGGGGGAGCCTGGCATCAGCGGCCCTGGCTTCCCTTTGGGGACGGGGCTCATGGAGCTGCCCTCCTCGTTCTTCCTTCTGGGGGTGCCCACCCCAATCACTGGGGTGTCCTTGTGTGGCTTCCGGGCTGTATGGCCATGTTCTAGTACAGAACTAGGCCAACTTCGCCCCTCTGTCCAGGTGTCTTGGATGTCAACAGCCAGTAGGCTGTTAGGAATTGTGGGAGTTGACGTTCAAAACACCTGGACGGATGGCCAAGGTTGGTCCAGGCGTATTCTAGCAGTATATTCTCCTGACATTTCTCCTGCATCTGTGGCTACTGGCATCTTCAAAGGAGTCTGCTGTCTGGAGACGTGCTTAGCCCGGGTGGCGTTCCCTACGAACCCTTCACTGCTGGCTGCCTGGAGACCTCCTGTATCCGGGTGGCGTTCCTCAGTCACTGTCCTGACTGGTGTTTCTGAATACTGGTAGCCACATTGCGTTCGTTTTCATGGTTTCTTCCTTCCTGTCGAAATGGTCCACGTGCTTTTTGTGGATTTCAATGACTTATCTGTGTGAGTCTGACATTGCGGTTGTCAGAGCAGTCCAGAATTTCCGTGTCCTCAAATAATAATACAGTAGAGTCTCACTTATCCAACATAAACGGGCCAGCAGAATGTTGGATAAGCAAATATGTTGGATAATAAGGAAGGATTAAGGAAAAGCCTATTAAACATCAAATTAGGTTATGATTTTACAAATTAAGCATCAAAACATCATGTTATACAACAAATTTGACAGAAAAAGTAGTTCAATACGCAATAATGCTATGTAAGAACTACTGTATTTATGAATTTAGCACCAAAATATCACGATGTATTGAAAACATTGACTACAAAAATGCATTGGATAATCCAGAATGTTGGATAAGCGAGTGTTGGATAAGTGAGACTCTACTGTATTCTGAGCCCATTTAGGCAGGAAACAATTAAAAAAGGAACAAAGGCCCAGGAAAGTCTATGATGCCCTCAGTAACTGACTATGCTACCGTGTTTCTCTGAAAATAAGACAGTGTCTTATATTATTTTTTGCTCCCAAAGATGCGATAGGTCTTATTTTCAGGGGATGTCTTATTTTTCCATGAAGAAGAATTCACATTTATTGTTGAACAAAAAAATGAACATTTATTATATGCTCTACAGTAGTTGTCATCACAAACCAGCATAACCAGACAAACTGTGACTCCTATCAAGAATTCCTTGTTACTACCATTATTTCCATGTACAACAATCTATGGAACGTACATTTACCCATCCCGCATACTCTGGTGTTCTGTTCAGTGGGCATGCTTCCAAACAAAAACTTTGCTAGGTCTTACTTTCAGGGAAGGTCTTATATTTAGCAATTCAGCAAAACCTGTACTAGGTCTTATTTTCAGGGGATGTCTTATTTTCGGGGAAACAGAATATCTTCACAGTTTCTCACACGTTAATGGGTGGATCTTAATCAACACGCACAAATCCAGCTTGTTAATTGCACCCTGTACACTCGTTTGGGAAGGAATGAGCTGGAAACAACAGCAAGGTTCCCGATGCCTCCCCTTCGACTTGTGAGGACCACAGTGCGCAAGGGGGCCCGCAGCTGCCATATTGGATGCCAGGGGAGGCCCCTGTGCCTTTAATGGTGGCACAGAGGGGGGATTTCGTGGAAGCCTGAAGCACCAACATGCCCAAGGCTTTCCCTTGGGGAAGGCGGCCTTGCAGCAACATTCATTGGGAAGAGCCGCCCCAAAAAGAGCAAATATTGGGGCACTGTGGGGAAGGGCCGAAACAATGGCCAGCAAGTGTGTAGTTAGTTCTCTGTGGAGCCATTGCATGCCTTTCGGACCCAAAGTACCAAATGTCCTGAACGCCAAAACAATACTAAACAAAGTGCCCTAGTTTATGGATGGAAATATACTGTATATTTACCTCATTAGGGGACGCCATTTAAACCGAGGGGCCAAAATGCCAGACACCATTAACCGAAGGGTCGGAAATGGACGGTGCGCCAAAAGAGCAGCACAAATGGCCACGTATGCAGTGGACAGGCTCCCTTTGGCCCAGGTATTTGGAGAAGCCACTCAGAAAAAGGGCTCAAGAGCCGAGTCCATCGACGCACATCTTCACCTCACAAGAGAACACTATTCCAAACCCGAGGCGCCAAAATGGCGGAAGGCTTCCGCTTGGGGAAGAAGAACGGCCAAAATGGCTACGACTTAAGCTCCCTGTGGGATTTCTTTAGCCTCCATTTTCCCTCAGGCACCAATTCTGAGCATCTCTTCGTACTTCATGAGGGGACACTATTCAAACAGGCGGGAAAATGGTGGAGGATTCCACTTGGGGAAGAAGGCCTCAACGAGGCTGTGAGGCGATGAACCAGAAACAGAGAGAAGCCCAAAAGGGCAGCTATTGAAGGGGACAGCAAAAATGGCCAACATTTAATATATATACTAGCTTGGGTTCTTGGCGATGCCCGGGTTATTTGAAAAGGGTATTGTTTGTTTTGGATGTGAGGTAATACCAGTGTGGTTGTTATTGAAAGGAATAGTCATAGTGCCTTTATAGTCATCCATTACACTATTTCTTAGAAAAAAGCCAGTCTGCTTTCGTTTTTTATGAATGCTCTCATTAGAAAATGCGCAAGGATATGGTGAACTGCAATTCCCAAAAATCTTGGGCCAATTCTCCCAAAACTCCACCAGTATTCACAGTTGGCCATCTTGGGTCTGTGTGACAAGTTTGGCCCAGATCTGTCACTTGCTGGGTTCCGTGTTCTCTGAATACAGGTGAACTATAACTTTCTGGTGCCAACGTCAATCACCCGCAAAACCTGCCAGTATTCACAGTTGGCCATCTTGGGTTTGTGTGCCATGTTTGGTCCAGATCCGTCACTTGCTGGGTTCTGTGTTTTCTGAATACGGGTGAACTATAACTCTCCGATGCCAAGGTCAATCACCCCAAAGTCCACCCCAAAGTTGATAGACATATATCCTGTCACTCTCACAAGGGGACGCCATTTGAGCTTCTGGCAACAATTTGTCCCTCCTTCTCTGAGGCGCCATTTTCCTTCATGAGGGGACACTATTCAAACCTAAGGCACCAAAATGGCGGAGGTTTCCACTTGGGGAAGAAGGAGAGCCAAAATGGCTGCACTGCAAGTTCCTTGTGGTGCCTTTTGACCTCCATTTTCCCTGAGGCACCAAACCAGATATTTGGGGAGGCCACTGAGTCAAAAGGCTCAAGAGCTTAGTTCCTGGACGTACATTTTTCCCTCACGAGAGAACACTCTTCAAAACCTGTGGCGCCAAAATGGCGGAAGGCTTTCACTTGGGGAAGAAGGACAGCCAAAATGGCTATGATTTAGGCTCCCTGTGATTCTTTCAAAGCTTCCATTGGATCCTGAGACACCAAAGCAGATATTTGGGGAGGCCGCTGAGTCAAAAGGCTTGAGGGTTGTGTTCCTTGGGAGACATTCGGGCCTCCTGAGGGGCCTGTCCCGTCCTGGGCCTCCTTTGCGGAAGGACAACCAGGAGAGGCCGCCATTGCCATGGATCCTCGGCAGGTGCCGCCACTGGAAGGTGCGGCCATTTCCTCAGGAAGAGGAACCCCTCCCGGACCGTCCTTTGAGAGGAAAAGGAGGAAGGAGAAGAGGAGCTGCATCTCTCCCAGAGGCATCAGGAGCAACAGAAACTAGGCCGCCATGGGGAAAGGGCCACTCAACCCTCGCTGCAGCATTCGCTTGATCTCACCAAAAGACACCTTTTGAGTTTAAGGAAGCCCAAGGCCCGGCCTTCTCTGGGAGAAGAAGAGGCCTCACGGAAAAAAGAAATACATACGGTGAATACATCTCCTTGTTCATCAACTGTTGTGCTGCCATTGTCAAGTGTTTACTGCCTTGCTTTGTACATATTTTTGTGTATTTTTCACCTCTCTTTGTGAGGGAATGCCACTGAAGTGTGAGGCCAGGGTTGCCTGAGTGAAAATCAGAGGCCCCATCTACACTAACCGTGTACTGTAATCCAGTTTCTGAATGGATTACACCATGTAACATCATTTAAAAAATGTCCTGTTCCTGGTTTGAGGGTGTTAATTCCTGTTTAATGGTGCAGTCCTGACTTTGAAAGCCATTGTTCTACTCCAGAAATTACTTTGTTTTTATGGCTGCCAAACTATGCTGAATTGGTTGAGATATTCATTGAAAAACTAGAGCAAAATGTGCTGCAGATGTCCTGCAGAAACAAAGTTTGTGCAGTTTAATAAACTTTCCCCATGTTTTTATGATAGACCCAATTAGGAAATGACATTTATAACCCAGGAACAAAAATCGTGTTACACAGTGTTATCTGCTTTAAATTTATTTATTTATTTATTACAACATTTATATCCCGCCCTTCTCACCCAACAGGGGACTTAGGGCGGCTTACAATAAAACACACATATAAAACCTGTACAATACACTATAAATCAGTTAAAAATTAACTTACATAAAACATTCATAAAACGCATTATAAAATACAGATAGGCTGGGTTGTATGGCAGTGTAGACTCCTATAATCCAATTTAAAGCAGATAATCTGCATTCAGAAACCGGATTATATGGTTTAGTTTAGATGGGGCCAGAGAGGGCTCCTGGGCCTTTATAGAAAAGAGGGAACCTCTGCAGTCATCTTGTCAAATGAGTGTGGTTTGAAATCGTAATGTGGAATCCTGGGAGTTGTAGTTTGGCGAGGCACCAGCCAAAGGGCCAAAGTGGCATATTAATGCTACAATGTAGATGCAAACCACACCTGCTGAAATTCCCTCTCCTAAACAGCACTTAAAGGTAGAGAAGCCAACCAAGGTGCTCTAGGCCTTCTAATAGACACAGGGTCTATTCCCATCCCAATTTGCACTTCCAGAATTTGCAGCACTTTATCAGTCACCTTGTGTTACAATATTTATATGGTGCACTTTACCCAGTCTACTTTTACAATCTCTCAGTTTTAATCCATGTTTTTATTAGTTCTTGTTTTTTATTGGCTAATGTTTTTTTTTTTTTTTTTTTTTTATTGTGCAAGTTGTTGTCTATTGCTGTGTTTTATACTGCTACTGTTTTTATTCGGGCTTGGCCCATGTAAGCCGCCCTGAGTCCCCTTCGGGGAGATAGAGGCGGGGTATAAAAATAAAGTTATTATTTATTATTATTATTATTTGGGCGGGTGAGGGGAGGGCTCGCTGTGGCGGTCACGATGCCCTGAAAGATTGGGCTGATGGCTACAGGGTGGCCATGTTAAATCTGGGAGCTCTAGCCCACCTGCTGCTGCAACAGCCACCCCTTTCTGGGGCACACTGCTAGCCTAGTGGTTATAGCAAGGGGGGTCATAAGTGAGGCCATCCTAAGGAACAGGGAACCCCACAACCCGGGTCTCTCCACCGCTTTTGGCCCAGCTCCGTTGCCGCCAATGCCGCCGCCTTCTTCCGCGAGGCGCTGACAGAGAGTTGGCTCCTGGGAGCCAGATCAATGTGTCAGCGCGGGGGTCGCAAGGAATCCCCCAAAAAATCAATGCGCTGGTGTTTCCGGGCTGTGGCCGCCTAGATTAGCCGGGTGCCGAGCTGACAGGGGCACTAATCAGGCTGTCAATAGCCCTGACCCTGGGCAATTAACCTATTGACAGGCACGGGGCAAGGGGGACAAGGGGCTGGGGCAGGAGGTGCAGGGAACGGCCCCCCTGAAGAGGGAGGGGAGGGGTGGGGGAAACACCTCCCCGCCCTGGGGACCCCAGCCCCACATTTCGGAGGGCTAACGATGGCGTCTCAATTAGCCGACACCTGCATAGAAGTCCTGCACAACCCTGGCCCTCAAAGTCTCTTTTTGCAGCCCTCAACTGCTCAAGATGACTGGAATTGCCCTTTTTCTAGAGCAGAAGTCTAGGGTTTCCTTTCCTGAAAGAGGTCATTCGCCTTTTAAATTGTTAGAGACTCTATTGGCATAAAAAGCATTGTTTTTAAAACAACAAACATGAATCTCTGGCCACTTGTTTTTGGTTCTTGGGTTTTTTGGCAACCTACAAGACCCTAGGAGAATCCCAAAAGCAGAAACTTGGCCTCCTGACTCATCACAGTGGCCCAAACAGTACTAGAATTCATCATTCTACCTTCAAGATCCCAGAATAGGAAGGGCCTTGCCTTCCTATCCTAGGATACGTTCTATACGTCCAATTTTTAAACTAATCCTGTGGGTTAGTCCCAACAGCAGCAGACTCACTGAATTGACTATCAATACACAGGTAATTCCCACTAATTCAATGGGTCTTCTCAGCTTTGTTACACAGATGAATAAACATAGAAACCTTCAAGAGAACTCAGAGAGAAATGTGCTCTAAATATGTCTCAGTGTTAAATATCTCAAGTCTTCATCAAAACGGAGTTCTAAAACTTCTTATTCCACACAGAATATATCAAGGCCTGGATCCAGTTGCCAGTCCCAGCTAGAGAAGACCAACTGAACAAACTGCTGAACGGTAAGTCAACACCTGTTTGAATTCTTGACATTTGTAATAAAATTATAAATACTAATGTATTTGTAGTAAAATTATAAATACAACTACTACTCATTTAAAAAGTAGGAAGGGTTCCCAAGGATCATCTAGCCCAACTCGCTGCCATGCACAAAAACACAACTAAAGCACGCCCAAGCATGACCATTCTGAGGCAAGACAGCTCAAGCAGAGCCCAATTTGGAAACGTAAAAAAGCACACCCTAAGAACCCAATGCCTTCTCTACAGGATTGTGTCGAAAGAGACGCAGATATTTTAGGTGTCCATATGGCTTGTAATACATACGGTATTTGGGGGCGGGGGTCACGTTTGTCCTCCATCCCATTGTGTTGTCCTGCCCTTCCTGACTTCCATCCCATCCCCCACCCTGTGACCCCATAAATATGAATTTGAAACCCTCCTGGTAAAAGGTCATAAGGGCAGCGCAGGAATAATGGGCTCGAGGACATGATTGGTGATCTTACTTACTTACTTAGGCGATCCCTCGACGTTCGAGGACGATGGTCTTCCAACCTTGGTATCTTGGGCGTGTGTTCTTAGGTGACTGAAGAGACCGATTCTTGACCCGCATATTCTCCCGCAGTGAGGACATCGGTTTCCAGGTGGAAGGCGGTCCCGGTCGGGGTTAGCTTGACGCTCCTTCCTCTTGGCACGTTTCTCCCTTAAGCCCTCCGTTCGTGCCTCTTCAAACTCCGCAGCACTGCTGGTCACAGCTGACCTCCAATTAGAGCGCTCAAGGGCCAGGGCTTCCCAGTTCTCAGTGTCTATGCCACAGTTTTTAAGGTTGGCTTTGAGCCCATCTTTAAATCTCTTTTCCTGCCCTCCAACATTCCGATTGGTGATCAGGCGCTGGTGTTTCCAGCAGTGCGAAAATATGCCAATGGACCAGGGAGGGAGAGGAGAGCGCCAGGCCTGACAGGCAGAGAGACCCGGACACCAACAAACCGAGCATCAAGCCAACCAGCAGAAAAGCACACATCTTTGGAGAGTAGTAGACAGACTGGCACCAGCACAAAAAGAGAGAAATGCATCCAGGTTGCACAGGAGATGAAGGGAGCAATAATGTCCTGGGCTATACGCTTCAGCTGGGAGGTATGCCGGCTCCTCCCAGCAGAAAGAACCAATTCCTGGGCATGGTTTTGCTCCTCTGGGTCTTTCTCCCTCTTAGGACAGAGTCTTTAGAGCAGGCATGGGCAAACTTCATGGTGTTTTGGACTTCAACTCCCACAATTCCTAACAGCTGGTAGCTGAAACCCAAAACACCTAGAGGGAGAGCTGAAGTTGGCCCATGACTGCTTTAGAAGTCTTGGCCCTTGCATTTGCCCATTTGCTTTTCAGAAAAAATGGAGACTAATCTGAGAAAGGTTATGTCCACCCATGTCACCCACAGACACCCCCTTTTCTTTCTCGCTTCACTGCTGGGCAAATAGTAGGGTTTTTTAAAGAATACAGAAAGCTTGCCAAACTTTTTTTTTGCCAGAAAGGAAATGCAGCAAAGTGGCAAAAGCTCTTTCAGCATGGCTTCAGTTTCCATGTGGGGATGGGGGGACGGGGACCATAACTGTCTGTCCTGCATCAGTAAGCAAAGCAAAAGAAAAGGATAAAATGGATGAGGATGGAGGAAGTGAGTTACTCTGGACCGATTCATGCTACGTACACTAAAGACATTCATAAATCAAACTGTTTGTTGACTCGGAGTCTTCCTGATGAAGGGAAAGATGAAAACTAACACTTCCCTGTTTTTTTTGGCGGACATTTGAACCCTGCTCTCCCAGAGTCCTTGTCCAGCACTCAAACCAAGATGCTGTGCTATTGCTAAAAATGGATTGTTGCTATTAGGTGCTTTCAGTACAACTCTGACTTATGGTCAGCCACTCCTAGGGTTCTCTTGGCAAGATTTGCTCAGAGGGAGATTGCCAATACCTTCCTCTGAAGCTGCTAAGAGAAGATGGTGAATTGCCCAAGGCCACACAGTGGGTTTCCAAGGCTGAGAGGGGATTTGGACTCCAAGCTTCCTAAGTCTTACCCCAACCATCAAACAATCCACATCCAAAAGGGGAAAAATGGATCCTGTACATTCAGGAAATACATAGTGCTCATTCACACATGTGCTCAAATATTCTGGGTCTGCCTCAAGGCGCTTTTAGCAACTCCTATTATAACAGCACTAGTGATGCAGAAGGTAGGTCCCCTAGTCCAAAAATGTACCAGTCTACTCATGTAGTTGCTTGTGCCACTTTAGCTGTGCATTGCTGCATGGCAGCGGGGTTGGACTGAACGGCCCCTTCAAACCCACAGAAATACCTAGTTCTTTGCTTTCCTATGTGTGTTCAAAGGTGCTGCTGGCATGGACCATGTCTTATTTCAGTCCACCCCATCATTTTCCTCCACTGAACAGAACTCACACCAAGCCCATTGGGAAGAGACAAAAGAGGTCACAGGAGGGGTAAAGTACCCTGGCCCCTCTATCTCAATCTCTCTCTCACACACACACAGACACCCCACAATCCCCAGACATCCCTAAAGAAGAAAAATCAAGAACCCCCTATAACCCTTTCTCTTCCTCCCTTTCCTTTCCCTGGTTGCCAAACTGCCGGGCTTCAATAAATGGGGAAGTTGAAGAACCAAACAGCCCACCATCCTCATCCGGGAATTGCTGAACCTGTGAAAATCTGCTTCAGAAATCCGGTTAGCAGAATCCAGTTACAGACCAACTGCATCAGGAGGAAAGGCGGAGGGCCAGGGGGAGGGGAGGGGGAGCAGAAGCAGAAAAGTCCCCCCCCCCAGACTCCCAGAGGGGACATGGGAAAGCAGGAACAGTGGTTAGAGCAGAGGCAAAGCATAGAAGCCAGGCCTCTGGAACCTGCCCGTCTCCCTCTGAGCAAAGCCCAGCATCTTTGAGGGATCCGAGATAAAGCAGAGTGGCCACAGCCCTAGAATAATGTCCTTACAGGCTCACATCCAGATTGTTTTCTCCTGACTGTCTACACTTTGTCTACACTTGTTACTCCTCACAGTCCTCGATATAACTAGAAGATATTGTTGCTCATATTTAGATTTAATTCATTCAGCAATTAATAAAATGCAAAGCAAGGACCCACAATTTAGACGACAGTCACAAAGATGTTGGTTGGTTTGCAGCAAAGACAGACCTTTTTGTGGGTGGATTTTTCTCCACCCCACAAAAAGGACAACCCTTTTCTGAGAATTCATCTCCTTTTATTCTTCCAGGAAGATTCCCTCTCTGGCTTTTGGGAAAGCTGGCAGTGTTGCTCAGTGGTTATTTTGTGTTGTCCTTCTTTCAATAACTGCTGTCCCAACATGAAGACAATGTAGAACAAAAAACCAGACAGCAAGTTGAAAAGCAAACAGGAAATGCAAACATTAAGAGGAGAATAAAAGTGAGAGACAGCAAAAGAGAGAGATTAAGATTGAAAAGAACAATGAAAAGGAAGGAAGGAGTGAAAGAAGAAAGGAAAGGGAAAGAGAAAAGAGAGAGAAAGAAATGAAGCATTGCTGTTTTCTCTCCTGACAACCCGCCACTTTGGGGTTTCAAAGCTGGTTTTTCTGCAAGAGAATCTTCTATGAGGCAGTAGGATGTGGACTAATTATGAAATAAAACTAATTAATCACTGCAGACCACAAGGCTGGCCCAGCGGGGCACTAAAGAGACGGCTTTCCTTCCCCTCCTCGGGGCACAGAAATTATTTGCTGTCGATGAATTATTTAATGATGTGGTGTTCATTATGTATTATTGATCAGGAAGGATGGTTATTGTCGCCCAGATAGCCCAAGCTGTCCACCTAGGCTCAGATTCACTGTCACGGTTGAGGACAAGGTCTTTATAAGCCTTTATTCCCCCCCAAACAGAGACACACGCCTCCTTTGTTGGTGAAGGGAAGCCCATCTCTTCTGTCCAGAAGATCTGCAGAGCTCACAGAATTACAGCCACAGAGCTGAAAGGCATCCCAAGGGCCATCTAGTCCAGCCACTGAGGCTACTGCAGGAACCCACCACCAAAATGCTCCCAACTGAAGCATGGTCCCCAATTTCTGCTTGAATACCAAAGAGGAAGGGCCTCACTGAACAACTCGGGCCTTGAACTCTTCTGTCCTATTCCCAACCAAAGCAGCTTGTGGAGTTCCCATTGTCAATCCACAAACCCCATCCACGCTCTTCTTCCCACTCTCTGTCCCTTTCTGTCTTTTTTAATGCCTTTATTGCCATGGATATAAAAATGTGCATACCATTTTCCATAAGCTCAAGGAAGGCAACATTCAAAATGCTACAGAACAAATGCTCCAATAACAGGTTGCCACTGTTGACCCTATTCCCTTATTCAGGTACTACTTCACTTTATGTCATTGCCAAACCCTGGATGGAGCTTGGAGTTCTTTTTGAAATCACACTCCCAGAATCCCCCTATTTGAAGATGCCGTAGCAGTGGCTATGCTGGCGGGGGATTCAAAGAGAGGCCATCCAAAAATGCACATCTTTCAAGCTCTGTCCAAAAGACCTGTTGTCCTTGCCCCACAAATCTCAACATCTTGTGTCATATGGAGCCCCCTCCCACACGGTTATTTTGGAATCCAGAGAGATCCCAGCATCCCTTACCACATCTGCTCTATCAAAAAAGAAGGCCAGGAATAGTATTGTTTTCAAGTTACTGTTTTCAAGTTACAGCCTTTTTGTCTGTGCCTTAGATATTAGGCAGGATAGGCTTCACAACAGACAAAAAGACGCACTTCTTTGCAGACAGTACACTCAGCTTTTAGAATCCACTGTCAGGCATGGAGGCAAGTCCATTTGCAGAGATTTCTTCCCCCTTCCTGTTCCCTTCTCCACCTGGCTACGCTGGTCAGAAGGCTATTCCTCATAAAGACCTCAGCGAGCAGCCAGTCACCCACCAAATGCCGTCTTAATTTGCAAAGACTTCAGCCTTGCAGTGGGTCTACCATTGTGCCAACCAGCGAAGGAGGCAGGCTCAGACAGAGTGATGCGGATAAATTGGGAAAGCGTCTCCCCATGCTTTTTGTCCAGGAGAACCTAATTCTGTACAGATGTGTCATACTAAAGTTATGAAAGCCCAACACATCCATTGTCGCAGTCAAGGAAACAAATCCTCGGTTGGGAAAAAATGTAGGCGACAATGTGCTACGGTTCCTGGTCCAAAGGCAATTTCTTGTGACAAATTTCAGGAAGGGGCTTTGCTTTCAGACTTTCCTGTCCCTATTTTGTTCTCCCAGGGTTCATTCTCTTTCTTTGGTGACCAAAACCAAATACTGGTGCATGAACATCCCCACTTTATCCAAATAAAATGGGACAGGAGTCGGGGGGCCCTGTTTCCAGTCCAGAGGCAAAAAGGGGGAGCAGGAAAGGGGCAGTAGCTGTGGCCACCCACTTCAGCCGCAGTGCAGGAGGACCCCAACCTCCCTCCCCTGGCTTTCTTCTCCAATTGGTCCTCTGATAAGCTTTGCATTGCAGTCCTCTCCAGATCTTTGTACTGAGAATCCTTGGCCTTCATGAAAAGAACAGTGCTGGTGGGCCAGCTCTGGAACTCCATCAGCTTGGGAAAGTTACTTTTTGAACTAAAGCTCATGATGACTATGGGAATTTTGGGAGCTGCCTTCTGAAAATGAATGAACCCAGACACAAACTTCCAGTGCCAACTAGCAGAGCTGAACAAAGACCAAATGAAAAGATGACCAACTAATGCTATTATTTTGCAAAATAACAGTATCATGGCTGAGAGAAAAGCGATTGGCAAAACAAAACAAAATAAATCAGGCATACTAACCAGAGACTTTTGCCGACCTGCATCCAATCACCCAGAGATTTATCAGAAGATCTACCCAACCCTGTCCTAAATCATCCTCAGGAGAACCTTCCTCCATCTTCAGGGCATCCATGAAAAAGCCCTCAACAGAAAGCCTATCCAAAAACCTGACATTTGGGAAGTTTGGACCTCGTCCACCCGCCCCTTTAACGCAGGGACTCAATGTTCATGCAGCCCCCATGAAGAGGGGCTACCCTTCCCCTCCAGAGAAAGAGAGGAAGCAAAGAGTCATGTTGACAACCACAGGTTTTGCCATCTGTGTACAAACAGAGTTTCTACGATTTTAATAGCCGGAAGACATGATAATACCAACCTAAGGGGCATACAGAAAGATCAATACTACTGTTTATCATGTCTATGTTGCCTTTTAGTGCACGGCAGGCTCAACCGCTCTTAGAACATTTTAATTCTGAAACAATTATTCCAGAGTAAGTATCCACTGCACGGGGAGAGACACCAGTCCGATCTGAAATTCAGAGGCCAAGCAGATGCTGGGAAGGTATGGGAAAGACCATTTTCTTATTGTCAAAATAGTATGAGTAGAGAGATCCTTTTTGAAACTCCTTACTCTGGAATTCTTTCTGGGAGGATAATAGTTAGTCTAGCATTGATGGAGCCAAGGTGGGCCTGCCCCTGTTGAGTTTCTGCCTGCCAGGAGCTGTCGAGGCCCCAACGCATTTGCCAGGAGAAAAGCCGGCAGCCCAAACATGGCTGGTGCTGTTCTCCCGTCATGTGACAAAGAAGCAGCTGCCATGTTCTGATCTGTGGAGCATTTTCAGAGGAAACCGTCACAACATAAAAGCAATAGCAACCCGGCAAAAAGGACGCTTTTGTTGATAATGGGCATCATAATGGTTAATCTCCCATCAACACATATACCCTGCCAACCTAGGACTTTGTCCTTGACGTAAACACCAAGTTATGGTGGCTGCACACTGTTTTCTCTCTTGCACTTGCCCATATTCCTCCACCCATGACAGGTTTCTCCTTGTCCCTATCACATCCCAAATAAATTGTTTTAATCTTCCATTCCATTTTGGATTTCGACCTTCCTCCTTATACCTGTCTTCTGACAACTCTGCCTTTCCTTTCTTCATCAAAGCAGTAGGTTTTTGAACTAAGAAGCGTCCATTATAGACAAAGGAAGCTGACATGTCACCAGAATATAAGGTGCAGTCCTTTCACGTCAACAGTGGCCCATTGAAAGAGCAGGGAAATCTGAGGGGCTTGGGTTTCCTTCCATGTAACAAAACTGTGCCCCTTTTAACAGAGAGCTGGCTAACTTGAAACAAGAACCTGGTTTCGCAACTGCCCACACAGATTTGCAGCAAAAAAAGTGGGGAAGGTTTTCATAATCTGAACACAAAATGAGATAAAAATGTACGGCGGGATAATCAATCTATGCTAAACCAGGAATGCCACGTATATATCATTTCTCTGTGCTGCCATTTCTCTGACAAGAAGGGAACCAACCGGGGGGCTTCTCTTGCCCTGATCCCTTTCTGAAAGCACAGCACAAACACTCAACACTATGATAATTATCGTTACTTACTTTCATTAGAAAGAGAGGCACCCCAACATTGGTGCATACATTTCCCTCAAGACTATTTCATGCCAATTTCCACCAAAAAACTTTTAACCAGTGCCATTTTCACAATCTAAGCGGTGAAAGAGTGGAAGGAAAGTATATATTCCGACTGCACATCTTTATGAACTACACTGGATCCTTTATCAATTACAGAGATTACAGAGACACTTCAAAATGGTGTTTATAAATCCAGATGACTTAGCACTGAATATAAAGGTTTGACTAAACATACAAGGACTCTGCCTCATCATCACCAGAGACACCTTTTAAGGATGTGAGGAAGGGCTTTTTTAAAAATGTCACAAAACATTACAAATATAAGGTTTGATTCCAAATTAAGGAAAAACATTTCTGTTTGAAATGTTAGAAATGTCAGGTGCCAGATTCTAAGTGTTGCTTTTCCTTTACCCTTTTATTTATTTGTTTACAGTAGTTCTGTATTGTGGTCCTCTGCTTGCTAACAAATAATAATTTTTACAAAAGAATAACAAAGAATCATTTTTACCAAAATTGACAACCAGAAAGTAATGGGAAACCCCCCCCAAACAAAATAGCAACCCAACACAACAAAGACAATGTGTAAGAAACAGATATGTTTTGTAGGGGAAAGCAAAAACATTTTGGAAACTGTCAGCAGCAATAATAGCACACAACTGGTGTTTCAGCACACAACTGGTGTTTCACAACATTGTTCTACAGCAGGCAAATTCTCCCACACTTTTAGGAGTGGGTTATTTAATTTAATTACTAAACAAAATGGTACCAAATCCCAAAATGAATCTTTTCTTGTTCTCTCCTATGCATTGATACTCCTCATGATTTCAGAGCTAAAACAATATTTTTCCTATTTCCAATACTTTGCAAACATTAAAGGAATCAATCTGACCACAAGCATTTAGTTTATATTAACACAAAATGTAGGGAACTGCAGGGAGGTTAGATTTCATGGTCTATAATTCACTGTGAATCCATCAAGCAATCTACACAATCAGATTTAGATTGTGTTGTTAAACCTCAAAGGAGATCCAAACAGGTGGACAAAGTTCCTAGTTTTTAGGATCAGCCAGGAACAGTTAAGGTGAAGTACCTGGAGTTAAGATGACAATTCCCTGACCATGAAAATGTCACTAAACTGGTATATCCTACTTACACTTGGCCTGCATAAAGGGGTAGGTTTAAAACAGAATCTTACATGAGGCATATTTCTGCTCCAACTCATCAACAGACCAAGTTGCACAGTCCTTGAGGGTGTGACCGACCATTTTCAGAATGGTCCAGAATGGGGCTCAGAAGGTGACTGGGGCACTTACACATCACACAAGTATGTTGCACAATTCCCACAACTGCAGAAGAGCTTTCTCACTATCTCAGGTTCGTTGTGAGGTGAATGTAGTATTTAAGGGTGCAGGGACAAGGCCTCGTTGAGCACCAGATGTCAGCCACAGAGCTGCTAGGTCTCAGGATGGGAGGCAAAAGCATTTCCGCCTCTGGTCCAAAAGTCTAAACTACCCAAAAAGGGCATCGGAGACTGTATTTCACAGCTCCAAATGAAGCACGGGGCCTTTGCCAAAACACACATTCCTCGTACTGAGGCAAAATGATTTCCTTCCCCAGTACAGAGTGCGCAGCATGCCCGTCTTGCTCCTTGCACTGGTCCCCGTTAACTTTCATCACTGTTCAGAACATGGAGGCCATTTCCTTCCTGCAGGACGAGGTGCCCGTCTTCACAGCTGTGGGAAATGGAAGGCACAGGCTGCCTTCTCAGCACAAGAAGCCCAAGGGCTGTGCTGCCTCTAAAGCAAGGCTCCTGTGGGGCGTTTGGGGTGAGGGAGGGGCCCCAGGTACATACCCCCTACATCCCCCTAAAGCCACACCAGAAGCACCAGAAGACCCCGGTGCTTCTCCTTCCCCAAAAGACGGGTATGTATCATTCCTCTGTGCCGCCACTTCTCTGATAAGAAGGGAACCAACTGGGGGGCTTCTCTTGCCCTGAAACCGGATTCCAGCCATTCACCTGGCCTTTGCCATTACATAGACCCCTTTCTGATCACCCCAACATCCCTTTATTTGCAGCTGGAATTGCTGGATGCGCCTCCAAAGTCACCAGAAGATTCTCCTCCGTTTGTATCTGTGGAACAATTAACACCTCAACCCCTCCGTACAAGAAAGAGCAATCAATCAAACAAAGAAACACAGGTACTCAAATTGTAGGATTGTGATGAAATGAGGTAAAGTTTACAATATTATTTTCCACCTGCAGAATTTTCTGTTTTTACTTGTGAAATTCTATCTGAGTGCCCTAAAATATATTTTTATACACTGGTGTTATGACTTCAGGACTGTACCTTCCATATCCTCTCATATCTAGCATTTAACATTAGCCCATATTTCAAAATCAATCAGAATTATACCAGTAAGGAGCCAGGAAAGGCCAGAACTACATATAAACCTGTATTTGTAGGAAAATCTACTGCAAGGAATAATAATTAATGAATCTTTTA
The DNA here is from genome assembly GCF_035594765.1 of Anolis carolinensis. Taxonomy (NCBI): domain Eukaryota; kingdom Metazoa; phylum Chordata; class Lepidosauria; order Squamata; family Anolidae; genus Anolis; species Anolis carolinensis. The sequence goes on along the minus strand of NW_026943821.1, from coordinate 329,750 downwards.
AATATAAATTTTCATCTATTTACACAGAGATACAGTATGTAAATACTGAAAATGCACCTGTCGCGGTTATTTTTAAATATTTCAGAGACGAGCCATTATCACCAATTCACCTGATTCAAAATCCTACCTCTCCACAATTCCATCTATGTTTTATCTGAAAATATGATTTGGAACAAAGATAACAAACAATAGATTTCACTCATTTTGCTATTACAGTATTTAAAGATGAAAAGAACAGAAAAAGTCACATTATAGCACAATCCTACACAAAACTGGAAGCTCTTCTTAATTATATAATTTGTTTGCATCTTAAAAAGTCTATGCAAATCTATGCAAACATATTTAGAAAGGGAGTTTATTATGGATGGCCTTGTGCTTTATTCCATTTGTGGCTCCTTTTAAAAACGGTAGCCAGCAGCTGACCGGTTCTCCCTCAATCGTCCTTTTACGCTGCATAAGTGCTTTGAAGGGCTCTTGGTGTAATGGAAAATGAAGGATGCAAGGTAGCGATGTATATTATTTATAGGTTTGTAAATCGATCCCTTTATATTTATTTAACTGTATTCTACAGATAGATACCGGATATTATTGATACAGAAGAATGTATTTAATGGTTGATCCTATTATTGATAGATCCATTTACAGACACTCAAAACAAAAGGCGACCTCAAATGTGGTGTTATACGTTGAGCTAAATGGTTTTTTATTAGAAGGACCGTTATTAGTACAACAAGCCCCTTGTGTTAATAGTACATATGTGTTGACCTCAGGCAAGTCACCCGTAATTTAGGAGAGGTATGTTTATTTGCATTAAATCTATGCAATAACACTACTAAGGAAAATCAGAGGGAGAGACTTTGTGAAAATAAATATAATTACGGCACATGGAGGAAGCAATAGTTGCAACAACTAGGAAGCTTATGATTTAAACTGTACAATGAGTAGAACTGGATTTTTCTAATTACATATCAGTTTGCTGTTTATGGATTGATTGCACCTATACTTACATGAAAATCAATCTTTTTCCTTGCTATATTTCTAAAACATACTCACAGTAGTAATTTACTGCTTTGTAAAGAAATCATTACGTTTAGTACAGCCTTAAAAATAAATCTGTAATGGAAAGATTGTGTTTTAGAAAAGCTGGTAATTAAATTGATTGCCTCCCACTTAACATGCATTGATTTGTAAATGCCACACAATTATGCCTTAAGTGACACACATCTTATGCAGCCCACACCACAGGTAAATCCCACCTCGGCCAGAAGGATAGCAAGGGACTCCTGTTAATTGTTGTTGGGGCCTTGTCGGTGTGTTTGTGTGTGGATGATCTGTGTACTCCTCTAATTTTGATTCCTTCTTTAAAAAAAAAATCCTAACTGTTCAGGAGACTCAAGGTGAAAGAAGGCACAAAAATCCTTTTATTTGCAGCTTTCTGCCCTCCCTGCCTTTCTTCTTGGGCTTAAGAGTAGGAGGCTGTTTTGCCAGCGATAAAGCAAACAGATCCCTGGTTCCAGATATGGCTTCCTTCCCCTTTCTTCCTCCAACACAGAGACACTCATACCAGACCCATCCCTGGCCTTCTGGACACCCTCCCCCCCTCCGAAGAATATGAATATATATATATATATATATATATATATATATATATATATAGTAAAGGTGTGCTGGGGGGGACGCATTTAATTCCCACTGAAACTGACACCAAAGTGGGGCAAGGGGGGCACAAAGTGTGTTTGATGGCTGGAGTGTGAGGCTGCTTTCTCCCCCCTGCTTTCAGGTGACATTCATGGAATAAATGACCTGGACTCTTTGTTGGGGAGATGGAGCTGGCGGTCAGTTCTCTTGACCAGGAAATGGCTGCTCTCACATAGTACTAACTGGAGGAAACCGGGGGGGGGGGGGGGGGGGTTGGCTCCATTAAGACAATCCTCCCTCACAACTGGGGGCACTGCACCCCGCAAAGAGGGCTGGGGTTCGGTCATAATTTGAGAATTACAACAAAACAAAATTAATATATCTATTTCCCCCTCCAATCACTGTACTATTGCATCTCACATTTTGGATTTCAGGAAGGAGGAGAAAGGGGGTCAGCTTTTCTTTAACAGCAGAAAATATGACTTCAAGGGAAATGGAGGCTGGGGGGCACTTCAGGGCAAAAGTGCGTTTGCACAAAGGGGACTAGGGCATTCGAATAGAAGGCATGGGGTTTGGAGAGGTTTTATCAAAGCGATTGGGAAGAAGATAATAGCAAAACTACGTACAGCACAGAAGGACAGATGCATGTAACCAGAACGGAAAAGGAAGAAGGGTAGGAGGATATTAATACTATAATCATTATTGCAATAATAATGCAATAAAAATAAATGGAGAAATAAATTAGAAGTGAAGAAGTGCAACAACAGGGTATAAAGGATGAAAGGCAATGTACAAAACCCCGAGGAGCCTCTGTGGATGGACAGAGGACAAAATATGTGCATCAATTTGGGGGTCTCATTCTGTCAGGCGAGGGAGGAGGAGGAGGAGGGCAATGCAGGGGTCAAGGTCTGCTGTGTCCCAATGTGGGGCTAGGAACAGGCACCAAAGAGCTGGAAGAGTGGCCTGTCACGATAGGGTCAGTGATGGTGGCACCAAGGGCACACACACACACACATGTAAACACATATCCATGCTCTCCATAGGAAAAGAAGCTGGCAGAAAACAGGTCACTTAAGGCAAATATGCCTGAAGGGCCCAACTGGGAGGTGAGCTGCGGAGGGAGTGGAAGGGGCAGGACGCAGCAGGGAAAGGGTTACTGAGAGACAACCCATGTACACATACAAGTGCACACGCCACACACATACTCTCCCTCGCTCTCTCTCTCACACACACAGATACCAGGCAGCAATAAAAAGGTCACTGCAGAGAAATGAGGTCTCACTTGACAACAGCAGATGCCTCCCCAACAGAGAGAGAGAGACACACACACACAGGCGCCCACAGAACACACAACAGAAGAGCACAGGTTTCCTCCAAGGAAGGCCCCCCTCCAAGCCCCATGGAGCACACAGTTGTTTAAAACAGAGATAGGAGGTTTCGGAGTCACTGCCACAGTAATGCACAAAGAGAGGAATTGCATACACACAAAGTGCACTCGTTAACTGATAAGTGCTACAATGTTTTTTTTTTTTTAAAAAAAACATGAATTTCATGCCACTTTTCCATTGTCAGGTTCTCCTAACATAAAGGATATTTCCCTTGTTCATCCCAGTTGGCCGTAATCCCACATTCACAATGAAGAATGGCCGAAAAGAGCAGATTCACAGTGTACACACAGACACACTCCCCGCTCTTTCAGCCAATGCTCATGGGCAAGAGATTGGACACTAGTTCATTCTCAGAGCACAGGAGCAATGCAAGCGATTCCAAATGTAACGTGGGGCAGGAAGGCATGCTCTTCTGTTTCCAAAAGGAGGGCTCCTCCTGCCCTCCTCTCAAACCAATGGAGCCCAATTCTAAAAGACAGGAGGAATCCTAACTGCCCATTCTTGGGAGATAAAACCCTCACAAACCAGGCCCTGAAAACCCCTGTCCTACAACCGCCAGTCGAGCCAAGCAGCACTTGTGGGCCCCGAGTGCGCCCCATGGGACAATAGTGACAAGTGACTGGACCCAGGGAGCTGGGATGAGCTCAGGGCCCTGGGTGAAATCACACCAAGGAAAGGTCGGCCTGCGAGGAGGACTGAGCTCCGCTTCCAGGCCTGGGCCTCTCTTCTCCCGGTGCGAGGCCCAAAGGCTCCACAGGCCCTGGGCCTGGGAAACAGCTGGGGAGGGAACCCAGAAGGAGCCCCCCCTTGACCAGGGCTTGCACCTTCCGAGTGCAGGCGAAAGTCATTTCGAGCAGGAATCACGGAGAGAATTTAGGACGTGGGCTTTTTCTTTTTGAAGTGAGAGACTTCCCCAAACCATGCTGACAAAACCCAAGTGCACGCACACACATGGCCCCATGCGACCAGATAATGCATCCTCTCACTCCCTTAATTTGCTTTAATCGCCCTCTTGTTTGCACTCAGGGCGCCTTCCCCCGGAATCACTTAATGCAGATTAATTACCCGGCCGCCGTGCCATTTAATCACGCCAGTGTCCCCTGAACCAGGGTAAAAAAAGGACTGTATTCAAACCAGGCTTATTGATAAAGTTGGGATTCTTTATCAAGCAGGGTGAGGTTTCCCAAATGAATTAATATGGACTGGAGCCGAAGGGTTTGGAAATTATGTCAAGCTGCTTAGGACAAAAAACTATCTGAAAGGTTCATTGCTTTCCAGGGTTTGTACAGATTGTGAGGACCAGATATGGGGAAGAGCAGCGTTTCCAAAGTGGAGGCGAAGGGTGTGCAAGCTCCATGTGACCCACACCGCCGTAATGCCATTCCCCATTGAAGCAGATGTGGGGAGCAAGGAGGGAATACAATGCACATTCTCACAGACAACTAACAGACAGATTAACACACAACTGCGGAAGGCATTTGTGACACGGCAGGGACCCAGACATACAAAAACACAGCAAATGACATACAAAATAATAGGGTGCTATTTAATAAGATAAGAAGGCAGTGCTTAGGGCAGGAAAACACTGGGATTTTCTTTAGCAAACTCTTCACTAATGCCAAACTTCCACTACTTTTTTGTGTCACAGAAATACCCTGGAGAAATATGGGGTTGACTTCCTAGCGAGCTTTTTCCAACCACAGCTTACAGATAAAGAGTCCCAAGTACTAGAAGAGGGGGAAATACAGTGACGTGACACTAAAATAGTCAGACTCCCAAAGGAAGGGTCCCTTGTCAAAGCAGGCCTTTTTCCAGGGTGGGTTTGGACCCTGGAATAATAATAATAATAATAATAATAATAATAATAATAATAATAATAAATAATAGTCGTATTTTATTTCTATCCCACCTTTCTCCCCACAGGGAGTTAAGGCAACAAACAATAACAGGGCACAACCCAACAAAAGTGCGCAGTCAGTGACCGGGGGGATACAGGAGGCCCTTCCAGATGACAGGAAGCTCTCCTTAAAGCACTTTGAAGCTGTATTTCTTCCATTGTAAGAGGCACTTTTTTCCTCTATAAACATCCCTAAAGAGGGGGTGCGTCTTAGAATCGCAGGCGTATCTTAGGTATTGGTGGTGGTGGGACTGAAAGAAAGGTGCGTCTTAGAACCGATGCAATACGGTATTTGTGTGCGAGGAGGAGGTGTGATGCCGATGGCAGGTGAAGCCTGAAGAGTGGTACGGGGAGGGGGCCCAGTCTTCAGAGCGAGGGGCCCCTAAGAGACACCCCCCTGATGGCCTGGGAGAGGGGCACCCGGGGTCCCGTTCCAGCCCCAAGGCCTCCCAGAGTTTGGCTCTTCAGCTCCCAGGGGACAATGGCCAGGAAATCACCATCATCAAAATTAGCAATTAGTAGATCTGAATGTCAAAATGTCTGTGAGGTCAAAAGCTAGAATTCACAGGCCTAGGTCAGGGAAGAGAATGCTCTTTTGGTCCTGGGTTGGTCCCCTCCCTTCCTCCCTTCCTTCCTTCCTTCTTCTCCCCTTTCTTTCTTCTCTTCCTTCCCTCCATCCTTTCATATCTTCCTCTCCCTCCATTTCTTTCTTTTCCTTCCCCTCCCCTTTCTTTCTTCTTTTCCTCCCCCCCCCCCCCAAGACAAAAACAGGGTCCTCTTCTCTGCCGCTGGCCCTGCCTTCGGCCACGCACCCCCTGCCCCCGATGCACTCGCTCCTTGAGGTGCCCCCCCCCGGACCCCGATCGAGGCCAGCCTCGCCCCCCCCCCCCCGCCCCCCAATGCATGGTGCCGGGCAGCCTGGGGGAAGCCCAGTGTCGCCCTCCTTTCACGGAGCCAAAGCCCGGCTCCCTCCATTCCTTCCCTTCCTTCCCTTCTTCCACCGCCGGAGACCCCCGAAGAGACAATGATAGCATCACCCCCTGCCTTGTGCCTTCTTTCCATTCCAGCTTTTTCCATTCAAGAATTCTTTTCAGCATATGTGTGTGTATGTATGTATATAATTATAAAATGATATATGTGTGTGTGTGTGTGTGTATATATATAGCCATAAGCCCCCCCCCCCCCCTTCCCGGTGCACAAAGCCATTTGCGAGAAGAGAAAGAGCCGCCTGTCAAAGGCTATCGTCCTGAGGAAGGAGGAGGAGGAGGAGGAGGAGGAGGAGGAGAGCCCCGAATCTTGGGAAGAACCCCAAGACGCCCTTGGATCCTTCTTGTTACTTTGCACGGGACTCGCCTTTGGCCCCCGCGGTTGGAAACAATGCGTCCCCTCCCTCCCTCCCTCCCTCCCGCTTTGCAGCAGGTGGAGCTGGGCAGGCCGAGAGGGATGCATCCTGCACCCCGGCGCCTCTTTGGGGTTCGCCCCCCTTTAGCGAGGAAGAAGGAAGAAGGGGCTCCTCGGGCCGGCTCCCCCTCCGCCGCCTTCTCCTCCTCCTGCTCCTCGGAGCGAAGAGGAGCCCTCGCTCGCGCTGCTGCTGCTGCTGCTGCTGCTGCCTGTGCATTAAGCGCTGGGCAATCAATACGGCGCGGGCGAGCGGTATGCAAAGCGCGGGTATTAATATGCAAAGTTTTAAAGATTTTTAAATGGGCGAGCGAGGGGGAGAGGGAGAGGGAGCGCGGGCGGGCGGGCGGGCAGGCATTCGCGGCGCCGAGGAGGAGGAGGAGGAGGAGGAGGAGGAGGAGGAGGAAGCGGGAAGGGCGACGGAGGCGGGGAGGGGGCCTCTCTCTCTCCTCGGCGTGGAGCTGCACCTACCTCTGCTTCCATCGGTGGGCGCACGCTGACTCCTCCATGCGCGCGCGGAGCAGCCCAGATACCAGGAGGAGCAGGAGGAGGAGGAGGGAGGGAGGGAGGAATGGGGAGGAGGAGGAGGAAAGGGGAGAGAGAGGGAGGGAGGGAGGGAGCCGGAGCCACGGCAAAGCCGAGCAGAGCACAGGCAGGCAGGAAGGCGGCGCGCGGGCACGCGGCGCGCCCCCGGCACTCGCTCCCCCTCCCTCCCTCCCCCCTCCCCTCGCGGAGCCCGGCGACGGTTGCCCCGGCAACGGGAAAGATGCAGCAGCAGCAGCACCAGGGATGAAAGATGCTCAGGGCAGCAGCAGCAGCAGCAGCAGCAGCAGATGGGAAGGAGGGAGGGAGGGGCAGGACAGGTGTAGGAGGGAAGGAAGCGGGGCAATAAATAGGGGGAAGGAAGGGGCAAATGGAGGAATAGGGGAAGGGCGTGGGAAGGAAGGAAGGAAGGAAGGAGGGGACACAGAAAGGGAGCAGAGGAGGCTTTGGGAGAAGAAGTCTCCTTGGGAAGAGAAAAAGCGGGATCATAATAATAGTAAATGTTTATTTATACCCCCCTCTCCCTGGGGGGACTTGGGGTGGCTTACAACAAGTAATAATACACAATTATGAGCATCCATGATAAACAACAGTAACAATAACCATATTATCATTTAGTGCAATTTAAAATACCATAATAATAATAATAATAATAATAATAACAATAAATGTTTATTTATACCCCCTCCTTGGAAGGACTTGGGGTGGCTTACAACAAGTAATAATACAAAATTATGAGCATCCATGATAAACAACAGTAACAACCAAATTATCATTTAGTGCAATTTAAAATACCATAATAATAATAATAATAATAATAATAATAATAATAATAATAATAAATGTTTATTTATACCCCCCTCCCTGGAGGGACTTGGGGTGGCTTACAACACATAATAATACAAAATTATGAGCATCCATGATAAACAACAGTAACAATAACCAAATTATCATTTAGTGCAATTTAAAATACCATTAATAATAATAATAATAATATACTTTATTTCTACCCTGTCACCATCTCGCAAAAGGGACTCGGGCGGCTTACAAGCACTCGTAATGTAACAGTACATATGGTGCAATAAATACAGATACATCAATATCCAAGAAGAACATAATTTACATCATCAATACATAAAACAAGAGCACAATAAAATCAATCAACCCTAAGACATTGATAAAATGTTATGGTAATTATAGACATAAAATGAGTAACAACCAACCAGACATATAAAGTACTTTCAGTGAAAACTAATGGGTCCACAATTTAAACCTTTTGGGCTCTATACCTATTGGAAAGCTTGGTTAAAGAGCCAAGTTTTTATTGGACTGAAAACATTGGAGGGTGGGGGCTTGCCTAATTTCCTTCGGGAGGGCACTTCAGAGCCGGGTGGTCACCACCATGAAGACCCTCTCCCTCGTCCCCACCAACCGTACTTGTGAAGGCGGTGGGATTGAGAGGAGGGCCTCCCCAGTGGACCTCAGAGTCCGCGCCAGTTCAGATTCAATTCAAAGTGCTGGCTTTGGCCTATAAAGCCCTAAATGGCCCCATCCCAGTTTACCTATCCAAAAGTATCTTCCTCTATGAACACCACGGAGATTAAGATCTTCCGGGGAGACCCTGCTCTCGGTCCCACCACTGTCACAGGCGCAAATGGCGAGGACGAGAGACAGGGCCTTCTCAGTAATTGCCCCCCAGCTATGGAACTCCCTCCCTGACAAGATTAGATGAGCCCCCTCCCTCCTGTCCTTCAGAAAGATGGTCAAGACCTGGCTGTGGGACCAAGCCTTTGGGGCAGTGCAATAATGGCAGCAGTAGGAAATTTCACAGCTGACTTGTGATGGTTTTAAATAATGGTTTTAATGTGAAGATGACTGGTTTATTTTATGTTACGGCATGGAATGTTTGCCTTATATATGTTGTGCTCTGCCCTGAGTCCCCTTCTGGGTGAGAAGGGCAGAGTATAAATGTTTTAAGTAAATAATAAATACATAATTAAAAAGAGATGTGGTCACGAAGATAGATTAATAAGTAACAGTTTAAAAGCTAAGACCTGGCTATGCACACAAGCCTTTAAAGAATAAGTATCTATGGCTTCGACATGGTCTGGATTGAGGATTATGTGCAAGGTTTTTGGATGAATGGAACTATGCACTTTATATGTTTTGTGTATATTAATGCTTAATCTTTATTGTTTTTAACTGTTTTTATGTTTTACTGTTACTGTTTGTTTTTATTGGCATTGAATTTTTGCCAGATCTCTAATCCGCCTTGAGATCTTTGGGTGAGAAAGGTGGGATAGAAATGAAGTAAATGCATAAATAAATATTTGTCCTGTACAACCAATCTAGAAGCTAAGATTCAAAACAACAAAGCAATTTAAACTAATAGTCCTATAAAAACAATCCAAGTATATATCATTTAACCAGCCATTCCTGTGTCTGTCTGATGGTTTTCAATATGGTCTAGCCATTCTCAAAGGCTTTTTTAAATAGCCACATTTTTAGCTCCTTCCTGAAAGTTAACAAGGTGGACACTTGTCTTAATTTCCTTGGGGAGAGCATTCCAGAACTGGGAGGCCACTACTGAGAAGGCCCTCTCCCTTGTCCCCACCAACCTCGCTTGTGATCTTAAAGTCTGAGGATATTATTATTATTATTATTTTATTATGACACAGCAAACAAGGTAGATATGCTGGATTTCGTATCACAAAATCACAAGTCGAACACTTCCCAAGTGTCTAGGACTGTGTGATGTATTATTATTATTATTATTATTATTATTATTATTATTATTATTATTATTATTATTATTATACCAAGGGGACAGGGCACAGGGGCAAAGACGGGTCCTCCCAATCCAGAAAGTTCTGTTGTTGTTGTTGTTGTTGTTGTTGTTGTTATTGTTATGCTTACTTATACTCCACTCTTTCTTTCCACAAGGAGACTCAAAGCTGCTTTGAGTCTCTGTGGAAAGAAAAGCCCTTGGGGAAGAAGCTAGACTTCACAGGTGAACCATCCCAGAAAGGAAGTCTGAGGAAAAGCAGCATGGGACATGGGGCGATGCTGCCCGACTTTATTAATTTGGTGGTGGTGGTGGGGGGGGGGGGGGGGTTAAAAGGATGGAAAGAGCATCATTGGATGGAGAGTGGAGGAGACTGCTCTGGGTTTTGGGAAAGGTTTGGGAGATGGTCCCCAGGGCTTAGGGCTGGGAGGGGAAACAGTCCAAGGTCAGAGCCCAGCAGGAAAGGCAGCCCTTAAAATGTATTTATGTATTTTTTTGGGGGGGGGGGGGGAGTCCTGATCTTTTAAATTAGTTTATACTTGGAATTTATTTTTGTTCAATGCTTCTCCCCTATCAAGTGCAAATATGTGTCCTACTTTTTGAATAACTCTGCTAATAAGACATAGTAAGAGTGTTAATAATAATAATAATAATTTTATTTTTGTACCCCGCCACCATCTCCCCAGAGGGACTCGGGGCGGCTTACAGATATAAAACCAACATACAATAATATCAAATACAAAAACACACGAATAAATTTAAAAGGCGTTAATCTGTAAAGAACAGGTATGGAAGGAGTATGTGTTCAGATGTAGTGAAGGGTTGAGATGCCAGATATTCAGAATGAAGCACAATTCCTCCTGACAGCAGAAATAGCAGGCAGCATTCATAAAATAAGCAACATTTCAGCAGATTAAATATTAGGCATTCTGAAAGAGAAAAGGCCGATGTGCCAAAGTAGGAAGTGATTTCCATGTATTGCATATTGAGATTGCAACAGCTTTCTTAAAATGTAGTTATTTAATGGTCCACTCCTTGAAAAAAAAAAAACAAGATAGGAAATATAATTAGAATATGCAAGCCGATTATTATCAAAAATGCATATTTATTATGTATGCCATTATAGAATTCTTGCTACTAACATTACAGCATTATTGTTGTGTTAAGATCATATAAAAATAAATCATATTGTGTCTTAATTGTTAAGACTGTAAGTATTTACAAATAAACAATACATATACTGTATGATATTCATATGCATATCATGACCATATGCACACTCACACAAAGCCCCCATAAACACATATAATGGGAACTTTTATTATTCCCTTAGCAAACATTGCAATATTAAATACCTTTTCTTATTAGCAGCAAGAAGTGGGCATTCATCGCAGCAAAGGGGAATTATCTCCAAGAGGATCTGCAAGTTTGTTAGTAAACAAAAAGAAAAAGCACATTACATTGCATTTTTTAAAATCAAGGATTTTAAAGCCTATGTTCTGTGTGCCAAACTATTTCATGTAAATATGTCATGTAAATGTGCCTTGTAAGTATTAAATATTGTATGCAAATGGAAAAATATTTCCATGGAAAAAGTTTCTAAGGCTTGGTTTATATATGAGTATATAAAGGAGATGAAAATATAAAAATTGTAGGTAAAATGAAAGATTTTGTATACAGTGAATGCATACAATTAGTGACAGAATTGTGCTGATGCAAAATAGGAAATATTGTGCTTGATTGATACTTCGAGGGCACGCTTCACACATGGCATGGCTTGCATTTCAGAAATTAATGTATCTATAATTGTTTGATTAGTTTTCAGTAGGTGCATTATGTGTAAAACAATTAAGACCAATCTGATATAGATCCCCCTAAGAGATTATATCTGATTTTGTTTAAATGCTGTTGGTAAAAGAATTTATTTCTGGTACGGATTTTCAGTAGTTTTGGGTGAAGAATTAATATGCTAATTGGCAAACTGTTGTTCAGGAATATAACATTGCTCTCGGTTAATGCCCAATTTTAGATAAAGAGGTTTCTATCTTGGAAAAATAAAACCTTTATATCCAATAATTCAGAAATAGAAAAATAATGCCAAATTTTCCATCGGTCCTTCAGATGTAAAATATAGATTCATATGTAAAGGCCAAATCTTACAGAACTGAGTATTTAATATTTAATTTCCAGAGCCAAACACAGAAGCAAGTGAAATGCAATATAAGACAATTAATTTTAACCTAGATCCATTGCATTGCATTCTTTGTTATGTCAAACATATTTACAATGTGTTCAGTTATTGTAGGAACAAAAATATATGATTGTAGTTACCTCATAAGTATTTAAAAAAATTAATACATAGGAATGTTGTGAAGAATTTAGGACCAATGTAAAATAAGAAACCACCTCCTAGGTGGACTGTGTCTCTGGATAACTGCATTCAGCATTTTGGGGGCTTATCTATCTATCTATCTATCTATCTATCTATCTATCTATCTATCTATCTATCTATCTATCTATCTATGTCTGGTATTTGGCTTCCTTCTGACACCTTCGTTGCTGCTTTTATTCCCGTTGAAAGCACTGGGTGACTTAGAATTAATTCTTATTAGCCAAATTGTTCACATTAATAATAGACACAGCTTTCACCAGAAAGCTATAATTTCTGTTTGGAATCGAAAGGTTTTCGGTTTGACATTGGTTGGGTTACCTACAGTCATTATTCTCACATAATGCAAGGTTCAGAAGCAAACCAAAATTAGCACAAAATCTGTCGGACATTAGGATACCTGCCATTCCCAGAACATTGTGTGGAGTAACAATTTTATATAATACATTCTGCCTAATGTGAGTTTTCAGTGCATACTGAAAGTTAAACATTAGCTATTCCATGCAGACCTTATTTTCATCTAAGAAATTAATATTAAATGTGGAATGGAAATAGGGAGTGTCTTATGAATTAAATAAAGCCATTCAAATAATTTGAATTGTCAGATTAATAGCAAATGAGGGTGTTATTAAGAAATGCAGGCATTCAAATGAAGCATCCAAGAAACAGTGAAGCAGAAATGAGGAACTGTTGCATTTAGCTGCCAGCAAAGTGGGAATTATAATTATTGAAATAATTGTTTTGTATCAAGATCTGCAGATTGGTCAAAATAGCCATTAAAAGAGCTGGAAATGACCCTCACCGAGGAGCCTAAACCGTGTGCCGTGTGTTTTATTTCAGTGTTTTGTGATATGGATGCTGGTGAAGGACGGCGCACAGAATTTTCATCCAGTGGAAAAACCCCGATTCCATCCGTTTCCGAGGAAAGGGAATGCGTTGAGGCTCAGTGCCGATGTCTGGAAGCAGAGCCAAGAAAGGTACAGAAACCTGTTTTGCAAAGTGGAATAATAAGGATTGGAAGAGGTGTCGCGAACCTCCCCGCTGGTCTTTATCGGGGAAATCGGATTGGATTAATTTTGCCAATTAATTTGAAATGTGTGGATCAATGGGTGATAGATGACAGTGCCTTGCCTTTTCCTCCCTCTCTCCCTCCCTTTCTCGTATGTGTGTTAATATGAGTGCAGCCTCTATCTCCGCACGGCCGGCTGACATGCGGGGGCTTTGTGTGTCCATCCAGTCCGTGCGCCGGCCACAAAGCTACTGATGTGCGGACATGCCTGCAAACACCAGGAACCAGCCGTTATTTGGGCCTCCGCTGGCTTCTCGGCTCTTTGGCCCCGCATTGAAGGCAGTCCACTTGGGCTTTTAAATTAACTTTACACAAACCTTGCGCCTTCTCTCTTGCGACGCCACAAAGGCCCAGAATTATATGTTATCAAAAAGCCTCTGGGAAAAACCTCACCCACTGGCCCTGTGTCCCCTCCTTTCCCTGCACTTCGCTGCTTTAATTTATAAGTTTGCTGGATGATGCCTTCCCCTCACATAGGACTGACCGCTGTACGTCTCTTATAAAGAAACACAGGGATGCGTGGAGAGAGATGGGCATTGCAGAAAGTGATGCTTTCCCATTGAGCACATACAGCTTGGACTGGGGGGTGGGGTGGGGGGAGCAGTTAAGAAATACATTCTAATGGACAACCCCCTCCCCCCTTATCACCTTGGAGGAGCACCTTCTGAGTTGGAAAAGGGTTGGTGTGTGATTGATCTTGGTGATTATTTGCAACAAAAGAGAGATGGAGAGAGAGGTTTTGTTTGTGTGAATCCGTGGTCTCCTTGAACTCCTCAGCCCTGTTCTCTCAAGCAGAAGCCAGGCGCTGGGAAGGAAAGGAGGGAAGCCAGGGCTCTGGGCAGCAAGGCCTCTTCAAAGCCCGATGGCTGGGAGGCCGGAGCCAGGGGAGGCGCTGGATCTGTGGCCCAGAATGGCACCAAGAGCAGAAATGGTACTAAGGGGCAGGGACTGAACTTCCTGCGAATCGGGGAGGTGTCTCCCTTTCAGAAATAACTGGAACCTATTGGCACCAATGAGAGATCATGCGGAGTTTTGGAGTTTGATGTCATCTGTACACAGATTATGTCCTTTCCACTTGCTACTAAGGAAGCTGTTCAGGTCCTGAACTGGTGCTTGGCTGCTGTGACAGTCTGGATGAGGGCAAACAAATTGAAATTGAATCCAGACAAGACAGAGGTCCTCCTGGTCAGTCGTAAGGCCAAACAGGATATAGGGTTACAGCCTGTGTTGGATGGAGTTACACTCCCCCTGAAGGTACAGATTCGCAGCTTGGGAGTGATCCTGGTCTCATTGCTGAGCCTGGAGCCCCAGGTTTCAGAGGTGGCCGGGGGAGTTTTTGCACAATTAAAACTCGTGCGTCAGTTGCCATCTTGGGAAGTCAGACTTGGCCACGGTGGTCCATGCTCTGGTTATTTTGAATATATTACTGCAATGCGCTCTACATGGGGTTGCCTTTGAAGACTGTTCAGAAGCTCCAAATGTTCCAACCAGCAGCAGCCAGATTGCTCACTGGAGCAGTGTACAGGGAGCATACAACCCTCCTGCTACGCCAGCTCCACTGGCTGCCAGTCTGCTACCGAGCACAATTCAAAGTGCTGGCTTTAGCTTATCAAGCCCTAAACGGTTGCGGCGTAGCTTCCCTGTCTAAACGTATCTCTCCCTATGAACCATCTCAGAGAATAAGATTATCCGGGGAGGCCCTGCTGTCAGTCCTGCCTCCTTCGCAGGCACGACTGGTGGGAACGAGACAGGGCCTTCCTTCTCAGTGGTAGCCCCTTGGCTATGGAACTCCCTCCGAAGTGACATTAGATCAGCCCCTTCTCTCCTAGCCTTTAGAAGAAAGGTAAAAGCTTGGTTGTGGGATCAGGCTTTTAGTGGATAGGGCAGGACAATGACAGCTTTGGAATATATGGAACGACTATGGATGGTGTGATTTTTATGAAATGTAATGTTTTTAAATGTTTAATATGTTTGATTTTAATCAAATTTTAATTTTAATTTTAAATTGTATATGTTTTAAGGCATTGAATACTTGCCTCTATGTAAGCTGCCTTGAGTCCCCTGCGGGGTAGAGAAAGGCAGGGTATAAATAGAGTAAATAAATAAATAAATAAATAAATAAATAAATAAAGGCCTTTTGAAGGCTCCCTCCAAGGGATGGCCTGGTCCAGGTGCTATATTTCTAAGGAAGATCTGACCTGGGGCAATGTTCATACTGCGGCTGCATTGGTTAAGAGGGCCCAGCAGGGATTTATGGTCTGAGACTTTTAAGGAACCAGCAATTGAATGGCAAACTGCTGGTGACCATCTACTGTTGTACTATAGAGAGTGCTCTAACCTCTTTCAGCTGCTGCATATAGTTTATAATTCCTGCTGCCTGAAGAAAGCTCAAATTTTTCTTAAGGATCCATCTCACCCTGGATATTATTATTTTCTATTATTATTACCATCTAGCAGATAAAAGCAAAGACAAATAAGTTGAGAGAGAGCTTTTATCCTAGAGCTGTGACTATACAGACCTCTATGGTTTCACACTGATGTAGCATAGCGATTAGAATGTGGAAGAATAGGTGCTTAGTTTTGTAATTCTATACATATAATGTGGATTGGGGATGGCATTTAATCTTGTTTTACGATGTACAATGACAAGACAAGTTATATTCCATTTAGGCAGGGAGCCAGCCTGAGTGGCAAGCTCTGGCCCTTCCCAATGGCCTTCCAGGGTCTTGGGTGCTGAGGCTGTCCCTCCCTCCGGCCTCCTTTCCTGCCTTCTCTCTGCCACGCAAGGGGCTCCAAGGCAATTGTTTGGTGGCTGGATTTGGCTCAAGGGGTCTCCATTTGCTGAAATGTCTGGCTTAGTTTTCCTTTTGAGTTGTTGTTGTGACCGTGGTTTCTTCCCCACTGCCACCATTTCATACAGTGTATTGGGAGGGGGGGAGGGGGCAGAGGAACACATGTACGTATTACAACTAATGTGGAAAGGGCACGTGCAGCCCAGGAGGAATGGTGTGCCCCCTGCCACAGGATGGGGGAACAGCGGCCCCAAAGACTACCCTTCTGCAGGCAGTCCGCGGGAGCCGGATTTCTGCGGGGGGCTTACGTATTCAGGGTCATGGTGTGTGTGTGTGTTGAAAACTATCTGGTGAAAGGAGACCAAAGAGAGATCCTCAGGGAAGGTCTAATAAGGCATGAGAGGCCACAGGATGTATGTCAGAGACACCCTTACGGACTTCAACTCCTATAATTCCTATCAACTGGTAGGCTGCTAGGAATTGTGGGAGTTGAAACCTAGAACACTTGGAGGGCCAAAGTTTGCCCATGCCTGCCCTAGGGGCCATAAAAAGGGCAACAAGTGTGGCAGAAACAGACACAGCAAACCCACAGAGAAATGGAACTTGGCCCATTGTGAGATCAGACATGGTTGCAGCTCTGAGAGCAGTGGAACTCTCCTGTTAAAGTAAATGGGTTCTCACGCATTCAGCTTTTTTTTAAACCCCAGGTTCTTCCCATCCTGAATATGCAGAATCTGCCCATGTGGACAAATTCTCAAACTCTAGCCACAAATAAATGCTCATCTATCGCAACCAGTCCGTTTCAGGTTTTTATTACCCAACAAGCCATCAGGGGCAACCTCCAGCATCAACATGTGCTTACAATTCAGTCCCACAACTTAGAATAGCTTTGAATGAAACACTCTCCTTTTTTGGAAGCAGCTGAACAGAGGCTGAGATGAAAGCGGGGAGTGTCTTGTGGGGGAGCCCCCTCCTGACAGAGATGCTCCTTTGGCGATGTCCTCACCTTCACCTCCACCCTACCCCATTATTTATCACAGCAAACTGCTGCGTTCTCATTGGGGGAATGATATTCATTCCGGGACCTGGGAAAGGTAATCAGGACAACCCTATCCACAAATATCGGGAGAAGGGCAAACACAGATGAGTGGAGCCACCTGGTGGCAATATTGGAAACATGCAAAACCTTCCTTTTGGAGTTACTTAGCATGGCTGGTGGCGGCTGGAATGCTTGGAAAGTTGTAGTGGGGAAAATGAGTCGTTTTCCAGTGCTCACCCTCAGCTTTTTGGGGGGCTGGAGATTAAATGAAGGCATAGACCCACAAAACCAAGAGTTGTGCTTCCCAAGGTTTTTCTCAACTCCCCAATTTCCTATACTGCACACACTGCTTCCCTCAAACATTGAGAAATGGACTTTAGGCTTCCAAGACAATGGGGCAGGTGTAGAGCCAACATGGCAATTGCATTTAAGAGTGGCTGGCATGGATAGATTTCAGTGTTGAAAGAACATTCCATGGGAGGGGAACAGAATTCTCATTTGGTGAGCATATTTGCCAACTCAACAGGCAGCCACCACTGCTTTGCACGAGTAAATATTTTGTAGCCAAAATAGCATTGCTAGCTGTGCTTCTTCTTCTTCTTCTTGGCTCTGTATGATTCCAGAACAGTGGTTCTCAGCCAGTGAATCCCCAGGTGTTTTGGCCTACAACTCCCAGAAAACCAGCCAGTTTGCCAGGATTAGGTAAGGATTTCTGGGAATTGGAGGCCAAAACACCTGGGGACCCACAGGTTGAGAACCACTGTTCTAGAAGATGCTTTGGCCATCCCATTGCCCATGGATCAAAAGTATTTCCTGGCCACAAATGCTCTCTAGTGCATTTTTACCACACACAGACCATCCTTTAGGCCCAGGAGAAGCCTTTTTGGAACAAGAAGTGACTTCCTGTGGCTGAAATGCCTGCCTCTCCTGGGCCCAATAATATCTCCGGAAAGACCAACATGTGTATGGCAAAAACACACTGCCCTCCCCCTTGGGGGCATTTGGGGGGAAACAATCTAGGGCCCTTCCCCTGGATGCCAGTTGTGTCCGCTCTTGCTAGAAATGAAGAATTAACCCCAGGTGCTGCAAATAGTCTTCTTTATTAACATTGTCCATTTGCAAATACAACACATAAAGAATTTTGTCCAAAAGTCTCTCATTTTTCTGTAAAAAAATACGACTTTTTAAATTACACACTTCTGGCCTCTGGCCTTCCGCATTTCAGCTAAGTAGTTTCCTCTACCCGCAGATGCTGCAATAACAGATCCTCCACCTTTTTTAAAACCCTATTTATATTATATACAAAGAGCCACAAAGCTGAAAAGTGACTCATGTCCGCCTTTACAGTCCTTGGTTGTATTCCTAACAAAGGGAAGAAAGCCTGCCCCCAAATCAGATCTGAGGGAAATAAGGTTATTCTCCTTTTTAAAGAAAAGGAATGGTTAACACAGAGTGCTTTGTTACCAGCCTGCAGCTCTGCCAAATGAGTGCTGCCCACCTCTGCAAGAGAACTGGCAAAAACCCACCACCACAAAAACAAGCACCACGGACACACCGGCCGATGCCAAGGGGCCTGAGACCCCTCTAAGCTTCATCAGGACAAGACAGTCTCCCCAAGATGCCCCCTTCAGCTTGGGATGGCTGGCACTGCTGCTGGGGCACCCCACACCCATGCAGCCTGAGACCCTCCTCCACCCCTGCAGCCCTTTTCGTCCTTTAGTTTCTATGAGAGGAGCCCCATCGTGGTCAGGATCCAGCCCTGCCTCCCAACGGGATGAAGAGTCCTTTCCTTGAAGTCCTTCCCCTCCCCTTCAAGTCCATGTCTTATGCAGAGAAGCCACGTGGAAACGGGGGAGTGAAAGTGAAATCCTCTGCAAGAGAAGAAGAGCATGTTCAGTAGGGCACGGCCCACACGGAGATCTCTACTCACATTCAGGTGCCAGGCAGAGGACCTTCCTTTCAAGCCTCTAACCTCCTGAGGCCCGCAGAGTCTAGCCATGTGTTACTTTTCTAGCCCTGTTGCGTTTATCTTATCCATTGTTATATTTGAAACAGACATGTCTTTAAAAAACAGTAACAGTAGGATGCAGTCTGCCTGAAAATGGAAACAGGAGGAACCACTAAGTTCCATCTATGATTCAGGCAGGACAAACCACAACATGAAGAGAAGAAGACCGTGTGGCCTCATTCATGCTCACAAGTGATGTCCTACAATGGGACAGCCTCAGCCAAGTCCCAGGACCCTCTGGAAAGTTCATGTCCAATTTCTGGAGCCAAATGAACCCACAACTGCCGCTGGAAAATACAGGAAACCGACTGATGGTAAGGGATCTTTAGAAATTGACACAGCTCCACACAGGCTGCTCTGGAGGGAACCTACCTACATTTCCTGCAGGCTGGCACTACCAGGCCTGCGGGATGACGCTTTCCAGCAAGAGGCGCCGGCCCTCCTCGTAGTCGTCCTCGTCGACGTTGACGAGTAGCCGGATAGCCTCCTGGCCCACAGCCTCTTTGAGGGACTCTGTGATGAAGACACCCTTCAGGGCCTCCAGCAGTGAGCCATTCATGTAGTCGCTCCAGAAGGCATCCAGGTAAGACAACTCTGAGAACTTGATGTCACAGATAATGGAGCCCAGGTCACGGGACTTGAGGATGGTGTTGGACTGCCCAAAGACATCGAACTGGCGCTCCAAACGGTTCTGCTTGTTCGACATCACGTTCTGCCGCAAGACAGAATCATGCTCACAGTATTCGGCACGAACACGGAGCCGGATGTCTGAGCAAGACATATGAAACAGAGAGAAAGAGAGGG